>NW_011494811.1:47913-70898 GCF_000754665.1 Bison bison bison
CACGTTGAGTTTTTTATACACATACACAATTTGATCAATTATACCTCAATCAAACTGCAAGAAGAAAAGTGGTTCTTCTGTTTTAGTGCCTAGGATGCCTTACAAGTCTATTTTTTCCCCATTTTCCCCATCAGAGACCCTCTTCCAAATTGATGGTCCTCAAGAGAAGCCCAGGGTAGAATATATTGGAGCAGCTACCCTTTGAGCTCTTTAAATCTAATGAAACATCATAACTCTGATTTTTATAAGAGCATCGGTTCTGAAATCCTGGCAGAGTCACTGTGACCAGTGATCCTACCTAGTGCTGTCTCAGAGGCTAGTAGTGTTAACTCCAGCTTTTACAATCAAGATTATTTACCATGCATGCTCACACTGTTTAAATAAACATAAACCCCCAACAACATCCTTTTGGAATAAACCGAAAAGACTCAGTATAGCATCGGAGTTGAAGTTAAGCTCCAGCACTTACCATCTGTATAACCCAGGACAAGCCACCTAACTCTTTGCTGTCTCAATTTCTTCGTGTATAAAATAACAATAGCTACAACCTAGGATTACTGTGAAGATCAGATTAAAGCAATACAAAGCATTTAGCATTGTGGTTGGAATACAGTAAGTGATCAGTAGATAGTAACTGTTAATTTTGCTATTTTTATGACTGTTATTATTATACAATGATGGGTCTACACCCATTAATTCATCTAGACTCTCCATGAATACACTGGATAATGAAAACCACTCTCTAAAAAAATATTTTGTCAAGGTGTATGCTGTTCATGGCAGCTAAGATGTGTTGCCATGGCCACAGAAAAGTAGTAGTTCCAATTAAAGAACACAAACCTTAGTGACTTAAGAGTTAGAGACTAAAGAACAAGTTCCCCAGAAGAAAGAAGTTATCTTTTCACTTACAGATATTTGTTTGTTTGTTTTTTAATTCCAGAAGTCTGACTGGTGCTATTACGTTAAAAACAGTACTCTTTTCTCATTAATTCTTTTCAATTGTAAAGGTTAATATTTCTTCAAAGTAAACAGGCTATTTTCATACCAAGCAATGTAACATTTACTTGAACACCAAAGGAGTCCCTTATTTGAAAGGCTTCAACAAATCAATAGAAGACACAAACAATCTTAGAAAACAATGAGGAAAAGACATGAATGAAAAATTCACCTAAGAAGACATATAGAGGGGAAGGATAAATTAGGAGTTTGGGGTTAACATATGCTACTTCCCAGGTGACTCAGGGGTAAAAAATCCACCTGTCAATGCAGAAGACACGGGTTCGATCCTTGGGTTGGGAAGATTCCCCTGAAGGAGGAAATGGCACCCCACTCCAGTACTCTTGCCTGGAAAATCCCAAGGAGAGAAGAGCCTGGCAGGCTATGGTCAAAGGGGTCACAAAGAATTGGACACAACTTAGTGACTAAGCACACACACACACATTAACATATACTCACTAAAATGGGGGCTTCACTAACAGCTCAGTTGGCAAAAAACTTGCCTGCAATGCAGCAGACCCCAGTTTGATTCCCAGGTCAGGAAGATCAACTAGAGAAGGGATAGGCTACCCACTCCAGTATTCTTGGGCTTCCCTGTGGCTCCGCTGGTAAAGAATCTGCTTGCAATGAGGGAGACCTGGGTTCAATTCCTGGGTTGGGAAGAGGCCCTGGAGAAGGGCAAGGCTACCCACTCCAGTATTCTGGCCTGGAGAATTCCACGGACTGCACAGTCCATGGGGCCGCAAAGAGTCGGACACGACTGAAGCGACTTAGCAGCAGCAGCAGCAGAGCTAACATGCACAAATTACAGTCCAACCTATGAGCCAAACTTGGCTCATTGCCTGGTTTGTAAATAAAGTTTTACTGGAACACATGTGTGTGTGCTCAGTTGTATTCAACTCTTTGCCATCCTATAGACTGTAGCCCACCAGGCTCCTCTGTCCATGGGATTTCCCAGGCAGGAATATGGGAGTGGGTTGCCATGCCCTCCTCCAGGAGGTCTTCCCCACCCAGGATCGAACCGGTGTCTCTGACATCTCCTGAATTGGCAGTCAGGTTCTTTACCACTAGCGATAGTTGTACTTATTTACTGACACATTATCTATGCTTTTGCACTACAACAGCAGAGTTGAGTAGTTTAAACAGAAGCACTATGTCCCACAAAGCCTAAAATATTCACTCTTTACAGAAAAAGTTTGCTGACCCTGATCTAGAAGAGTATTTAAATCATGGGGAAATGTTCTCAATCTATTGAGTGACAAGTTTCTCAAAAGCAAGAATAGAAAGTCTCCATTTTTGTTCAAGTATGCATACAGAAAAAAATGTATAGAAGTAGGTACTTCAGAGGTTACCTATAGCTCTCTGAGTAAGAGATGGGGGTTTACACATTTTATTTTCTTCTTGTGCTTTTATCTATAATTTTTTAATTTTTTTTACAATAAACTGGAACTATTTCTGCAATAATAAAACATTTTTTAAAAGTAAGAAGAAACTAAGCTGTTTTAATTATGACACAGAGAGAAGACAACACATTTAATGGTAAAACAAGCTGGAAAGATATTTTTAACTGGTTAGCAAAATATGGATTTGTATTTCTGTCTTCATCTCTTCTTCTTCTTTTTCTCTCTCACAGACTGGAATGTGAAAGATCAGGGGGAGGGAAGAATGCAAGCAAGGAGGGAAATGTGAGCGCAGAATAGTTACATGACATGGAGAGCAGCCAGATCCCATAATTCCTAAGAAATAAGTTTGCAAAGCTTGGAGAGATGCTACTGATCTTAGAACCAAAGACTGAGTTACCGGATCCACCCAGTAAAAGAAGTCATTTGGCCTTCAGTCTCATCTGGGAAAGATAATGGGATATGATGGAGGAAGGTTTAATCAACAGGTCTGTTCACCAGTTCTTTTAGTGCCTACTTGGTGCCAAGCTTTTACAGTATCAAAGCAAGAAAGACACAGCGTAACACACACAAAATTAAAATGTTTACATGGCACGGAGGGGTGAGTGATGGTTCTTGTTAAAGAATCAGGTTCGAGTTTTTACTCTGATATTAATTGGTGAATGGTGCTACACTAAACCCAAGAGAGAGAAGTTTCAGGAGGGCAAAAAAATATATATTTATGTTCTATCAGTTGAGTCCGCAGTAAACAAGGAAAATTCAGAGGTGTCCTTCTGGTAGCTGGAGGTAGGGTTTTTGGAGTTTGGAGAGGGGACGGCAATTTGGGGATCCCCAGATCAGTATACCGAGTACAGGAGGTTGCCCCCAGACCACATGCAGGAAAGAAGGGGGCTGAGGAGTCCTGGGATGGGTGGAGGAAGTTACTGAGAGGAATGCACGAGACTGGGGCAAAACCAGGACAGAGGGCTTGTTATGTGTGCCAGTATTTAAGATTTGCTTAAGATGAGATGTCTTTATAACTTGTTCAGCTGTTAAGTTGCAGTTCTGATTAATGATATATCCTTGTGTCTTAAAGAACACAAACCTTCTTTGAAGCTGCATTCCCCTTTGATTTTTCAGCCTTTTACTGAGCAGAACGTGTGTATTATGCCATTCGGTAAGGATCACAGGAATGGGAGTCCATTTTCAGTTTTATTCTGTTTTGTTTTGTTTGGGCTAAAACACAAGCAACAGATGTTGGTGATGAGGGAAAAAAATGGGATTCAGCAGCACACTGTACGCCACAGAGCCACAATTTTAAAGTAATGTCCAAAAATACCTAGGATGTGAAATCTGTCTTTGGAGGTCGGTTGGTAACCACCATTGAGGTTGAGCTAGATGGCTAGTATGGTCCTCGGCTAAGATCAGTTTCAGTGACGTGGTCAGGCCGGGCCCTGCTTCATAGAGAAGCCACAGGAATTAGTGTATAAGGACACCAGACCCTGGGTCAGAAGGTCTGGCTCTTCCAACTAAAAGCTGGTTGATACTAGACAAGTCTCTTAACTTCTCTGAGCCTCAGTTTCCTCATCTACAAAGTACAGACAAATAACACCTCAGGACTGTCAGAAAAATAATGTTCATTAAGATCTTTTCTATACAGTTCTTCCTTGTATTCTTTCCATCTCTTCCTGATCTCTTCAGCCTCTACTGACCTCTACCATTTCTATCTTTTATTGTGCCCATCTTTGGGTGGAAAGCTCCCTTGATGTTTCCAATTTTCCTAAAGAAATCTCTAGGCTTGCCCCTTTTGCTGTTTTCTTCTATTATTAAACACCGTTCATTGAAGAATGCCTTCTTGTCTCTTCTAGCTATTTTTTTGAAAGTCTGCGTTTAATTGGCTGTGCCTTTCCCTCTCTCCCTTGCTTTTCACTTCTCTTTCTTCTTCTGCCATTCGTAAAGAGGCTCAGAGGCTTTGCTGTCTTGCTTTCGTTTTTCTTTGGAATGGCCTTGATCACCACCTCCTGTACAACATTATGGACCTCTGTCCATAAATAAGCACAAGTCATCTTATTTTAAAAAAACACACACAATGAAACATCAGCTCACACCTGTTAGGATGGCCATTATCGAAAAGATAAGAGACAACAAGTGTTGGCAAAAATGCGGAAAATGGGAAGAAAAGGGAACCCTTGCTCATTGCTGGTGAATTTAAGTAGGTACAGCTAATGTGAAAAAACAGTATGGAGGTTCCTCAAAAAAATAAAAATTGAACTACCATATGATCCAGCAAGCCCACCTCTAGGTATATATACAAACGAAACAGAATCAGGATCTCAGCAGCGTTCGTCACAACAGCCAAAACATGGAAACAACCTAAGTGCCTGTTGATGCTGTTGTTGTTGCTCAGCCGCTAGCTAAGTCGTGTCCGACTCTCTTGTAACCCCAGGGACTGTAGCCCACCAGGCTCCTCTGTTCATGGGCTCCTCAGGCAAGAATACTGGAGTGGGTTGCCATACCTTCTCCAGGGGATATTCTCAACCCAGGGACTGAACCCAGGCCTCCTGCATCGGCAGGCAGATTCTTTCCCAGTGAGCCACCTGGGAAGTCCAAGTGTCTGTTAATGGAAGCTACTATTATCCCTGAAGACTATAACTCAGGGATTAGGACATTTTGCTTATGACCCGTGGTAGCTCTGCTTTCCTCGAGAAAAGGCCAGAATTACCCAGCTCCCTAGGCGGTTGGCCTGTTTCTTCCAGGTCTTGTGACAACAGCCTGGTCTGTGAAGTGGCTTCACACCTTGAGTGGAACTCCAGGCATGCGCTTACCTTCTAGAAGCCCCTCTCCTCACGGGCAGAGTGGGAACAACAACAGTGCACCTTGTGAGGTGCTATCACTGTGAGCAATCACACGCCAAAGCCCTGGCCAGACACCCAGACACAGTGGATCCTGGAGGAATGAGAGCCATTTGGACGCTGCATCTGAAACGTAGGTAGCTAACGCTTTTCCTACCAGGACACTTCAGAACGCACAGCCCAACACTTCCAACGGCTCAATATGCTCTTTTTCATTTTAAAAAAACAAACAACCAGGCAAACAAAATCTCTTCAATAAAGTCCTGGTTTAAAGTCTGTGACCCCTCAGTAAAGTGGAGGATAGGATTCTGGGGGAAAATGGCAGGACCTGTGTGTTCCTGAGACACGTGAATGCACCCTGGTCCCCGAGTTCTTGCCTGTGTCCATCCTGCAGTTCGACTCTCCGTGGGTTCCCGGCAACCAGCCAACATTCTGCGGCGTCTCTGGGTCTTGGTTCCTATGGAAATATTGTCCCAACAAGGACGCTGGCAGATGCTTCTTCAGTCTCTTCCAGATCCCCCAACAGAGGCTGCAAACGCTCCGTAAGGGACCAGTTTGTAAATATTTTAGGCTCTGCCCGTCATATGGTCAGTCTCTTGTCATAACCACTCAACTCCTCCCCCGTGGCACAGAAATGGCCACAGACAATTGGCAGAGCAATGGCGGGGCTTGGTTTCCATAAAATGCGATTTATGAACACTGAAATAGGAATTTTGCATAATTTTCACACATCACGTATTGTTCCTGTTTTGTTTCCTCCCACCCATTTCAAAATGTAAAAATCATCCTTAGCTCAAGTGCTACACAAAAACTGGCCTGGCAAGACGTCCCCTAGTGGTCCCGAGGTTGGGACTCCACGCTCCCAAAGCAGGGGGCCTCGGTTTGATCCCTGGTCAAGGAACTAGATCCACATGCCACGACTAAGACCCTGACACAGCTTTAAAAGAATACAAAGTGGCCTGGATTAGTTTGCTGACCACTGTCCTAAAGTTGTAACATGTTATCAGTTGCAGCAGCTTTTTTTTTTTTTTCCCCCAGCTACTGACCTCTCCTTCCCAGGAAGGCAGTGAAGCTACTGATATTAATTATTTCTTTCAGGAAGAAAAAGTTCACTCAGTCCAGTCCCTTCCTGACAGTTAGGCTCTATAATCCCCTTCTTCGACTAGCTCCTTGGAGGGGCTCATCTGCCATGAATCCTTCTAGCGTCCAGGGTCATGCTCTCCATGGGCAGTTTTACTGCCAACATGAGCACTTGTGTGCCGGCTGTTGGCCATGACTTGTCACAGCTCCTTGCCAGTACCAGATAAAGGTGCAAATAGAGGCCTCAGGAAAGTCCACCAGCAGGCTGACATTCCTCTCAGGCTAAGGCAAGTGCATTTTGCCAGCACTCCTCTTGTGTTTTGTTTTGTTTTTTTTTAAGTGAGGTCATGGTCTTCAGACTTTCCTGGCTGGCCAGCCATGAGGAAAGTGTTTATTCACTATATTGCTCAGTACCCTAATTTTTATAGATTCTTTTTTTTTTTTAAACTTTACATAATTGTATTAGTTTTGCCAAATACCAAAATGAATCCACCACAGGTATACATGTGTTCCCCATCCTGAATCCTCCTCCCTCCCCATACCATCCCTCTGGGTCGTCCCAGTGCACTAGCCCCAAGCATCCAGTATCGTGCATTGAACCTGGACTGGCAACTCGTTTCTTACATGATATTTTACATGTTTCAATGTCATTCTCCTAAATCTTCCCACCCTCTCCCTCTCCCACAGAGTCCATAAGACTGTTCTATACATCAGTGTCTCTTTTGCTGTCTCGTACTAAAGTAGAAAATAACTGGAGACAAACAGTCCTCTAAGGAGGTCACACCATCTGGGGCTACAATAAAGGAGGTTTTCCTTCATTGATTTTGAATGCACCTACTTCGTCATTTCCCTTAAAAAAAAAAATTCTATTTATTTGGCTGCATTGGGTCTTAGTTGCCACACGCAGGATCTTTTATTGAGGCACACCAGCTCCAGAGTGCACAGGCTCAGTAACTTAGGCCCAAGGTCTTTGTTGCCCCATGCCATGTGGGATCTTAGTTCCCCAACCAGGGATCAAACCCATGTCTTCTGCATTACAAGGGGGATTCTTAACCACTGGACCACCAGGGAAGTCTCATTCATATACCTCCACTAGTAAGAGCTTGTTTGTGTCCTGAATACCCAGTGAAGAAGAAGGAAGATCTTTGACTGAAACACCCACCCATCCTCACTAATTGCTGAAAGACTTCTCATATCTGCCCTCTAATGGACTTGACCCAATACAAATGGATATCCCAGACTTAATTAACCCACCACATATCTGCTAAACACTGAAAGGAATAACAATCCTTCCTTCCCAGCACATCTTCTCCCTAGCTATGAAAAAAAGATAAAATTCCAAAATTATTTTTCCTTCCCTTTCCTCAGACAGTGTGACCAGCCGAATAAATGCCCCTTCCAAAGATATCCACGTCTTCATCCTCAAAACCTGTGAATACATTACCTCCCATGGCACAACGGACTTTGCAAATATGACAAACTTAAGGGTTTGAGATGGGGAAGTCAACTTGGGGTATCTGAGTGGGTTTCATGTAATCAAGTGTTCCTATTTGAGGGAGGCAGGAGGGACAGTCAGAGAAAGACACAGTGACCGAAGCAGAGGTCAGAGTGATGAGGAGTCCTGAGGAGAGGCATGTGGGCAGCCTCCAGAGAAAGGAAGGAAATGGATTCTCCCCCAGAGCCCCCAGAGAGAATGAAGCCCGGCCAAATCATTTTTGCCTTCTGACCTCCAGAACTCTAAGAGAATAAATCTTTTTTGTTTCAAGCTGCTTGGTTTTTGTTGTTATTATTCAGTCGCTAAGTCCTAGCAACCCCATGGACTGTGGCCCTTCAGACTCCTCTGTCCATGGGATTTCCCAGGCTAGAAAACTGCCATTTGCTTCTCCAGGGGATCTTCCTGACCAGGTATAGAACCCACATCTCCTGCATTGGAGGCAGATTCTTTACCACTGAGCCACCTGAGAAGCCCCTTCAAGCTGCTAGTTTTGTGATAATGTGTTACAGCAGCAGTAGAAAGCTGATTCAGGAAGCTGCTAAAAAGTGTTCCAGGTAAACTATAGTTTCTAACAAGTTGGCCAGTTTATCTCATGACACCTAACCCTGGGGGATGAAAAGTTCTATCCCCTCTTATGCAGGGTCCTTAAACTCCAGAACTACGGAACATTTAAATAAAATGAGATATAAGATGGCAAGTTGAAAGGCTGAGTGGGCAGTTTGAGAACACTGTAGTTATATACGAAAAGCATTACCCAAGAGGACTGCAAAGGATGAGATAGAAATGGAATGTGACTTATTTATAGCAAAGCCTGCCTCCCCTCTCCAGTGTGTGACAGAAGAGCTGTTTTAAAGTTTTATTCTTCAAACTTGGCTGCAGAACTTGGCTGCTTCTCAGGACTGTGCTTTTGTATTGAGCTTTAAAATATAAGAAGCAACCCCATGGTTAAACTGTAGGCAGAGGGGTCGCAGGCAGGGAAAATGCCGTGGGGGATGGAAAGAGGCTGAGATGTTATTCTTATTTAGTTAGTTGCTTAAGAAAAACAAATAGAGGACAAAATAGCAAATGGCTTGGAAAGGTTCCAGGTTGAAAGTTTCTGAATCCCCTTAGCACTAGGACTCTCGAGACAAGGGTGGGGCTGCAAAGCTAGTCCGGAACCAGGACTAGGAGAATCTGGCTTAGAGGTTGAGAGTGAAGAAAACACTGACCCTGATTAGTAGACATCCCTCCACTCTCTTCTGTAGTCTGCTGAAACAGAATTGTGATAGTGGCCAGGGAAACCCAGTTTATCCATGCAAAAACTAAGATCGCTCTTCTAGAGAAAAGTATGTGTATGTATTTGTGGATCAGGAGTTACAATACACTTTATGCCTTTTGACCTCGCAATTCTAACTTCTGCTATTAATTACAAGAGACTAAGTAATTAAATTATGGGACATTATCCGCTTAGAATATTAAGCAACCTTGAAAATTATGATAACATATTGTAGCACAGATTAATGCTTAAGACACGGTAGGGAAACATAAAATAGTTAATGTGCTGTGATTATCCATTAGGTTAACATGTAATATATACGCTGCTGTTACAAATTTTAAAAGCTGGGAGGAAACAGACCAAAATATTAATTGTGTGGTAGATGTTATTAACAAAATATTAACATATTTGCATGGTAGATGTTTTTCTATAGTTCATGCTTTGATTCTTTCAAATTGAGTTATTACTTTTAAAATGGAAAACAAGTTGTTTTTTAAGAGGGAGAGGAGAAAGAAAATCAGTTGGCGGAAAGCTCAGCTGTACTGATATCTTGCCATGTGGGTTTCAGAACTAAAAATGTTTTATGATTTCTTGCTTCAGGGTCTCCATATGAAGAATGAGGCTATTATTACATCAGGTACAACTCCTGGATTTAGTATTATAAAATATACTATCTCCTAAATACATCTTACGGTTTCTTATCATCTCATACAGCACCCATCACCTAGAATCATTTCTTGGCTCTTTTTCTACCAAACCAAATCCTCCCTTTCTTAAAGATGTAAGTCAACTCATCTCTCTCCAAATGCCTTTTCCTCTGTATGCCCATCTTGTGCATGCCAACTCTCCTGTAAATAAGTACAAATGTCCTGAGATTTCCCTTTTTTCTTTTTCTACATAATTCAGTTTATTTGTTTAAAAAAAAAAAAAAAAAACACATGCTTTAAAATAAAGCAAGCCCAGATTCAAATACCCATATCAGTTATTTAATCCTTCTGAAACTCGGTTTCCTTATCTGGAGTATAGGGTGACCAGCACCTACCTAACAAGCTATTCTAATGAGTAAATGATTCAGTGTATGTACCGCACACTCTGGATAGCATGTCGTATACAGTGAGGAGCCAGTAAATGCTTAGTTTCTTCCTTAATTTTGCACCACTCCTGGGCTCTCCAAATGGACTGTACAATTGTCTAGGACAGGGAGCATGTGGTATCCTACTTTTTATTCCCCTACAAAAGTGTGTGGGGGAATAAAGCACAGTGCCTTACCAGAAGCAGATGTTCAATATATACACTACTTGTTGATCAGGTTTTTTCTTTTTGCAAGGAGCACTAAGCTTCAGGGAGAGAAAAATTAGAAACTATTATGGGTTGAATCATGTCCCCCAAAAAGATCTGTTGACATCTTAAGCCCTGGTGCCTGTGTATGAGACCTTATTTGGGAATGGGGCCTTTGCAGGTGTAATTAGTTAAGTGAATATGAGATCTGAATTGGACTGGATTAGGGTGGGTCCTCATAAGTAGGCCATGTGAAGACACAGAAGCAGAAGGCCACGTGAAGATGGAAACTAAATTGGATTGATGCAGCTACAATCCAAGGGACACCCAGGATTACCGGCAGCCACCAGAATCTATGAAGAGGCAAGGAAGGATTCTTCCTTAGAGCATTCAGAGGAAGTGTGGCCCTGCTGACAACTTGACCTTATACATTTAGCCTCCTGAACTGTGACGGCACAAGTTTCTATTAGTTTAAGCCACGCAGTTTGTGGTAATTTGTTAGAGCAGCCCTAGGAAATTAACACAGAAATATTCAGGAGTGTCATACTGACAGATATAAGCTATGTCCTGTTTTTAGACCAAAAAGGTCTTTGGAGCCAGGTGGGATTTCATTTGGCTTCCCTGGCAGCTCAGTGGTAAAGAATCTGCCTGCCAAGCAGAAGACATGGGTTTCATCTCTGGGTCATGAAGATCCTCTGGAGAAGGAAATGGCAACCCATTCCAGTATTCTTGCCTGGCAAATCCCATGGACAGAGGAGCCTGGTGGGCTCAAGGTGTCGCAAAAAAGTAGGACACCACTTAGTGACTAAACAACAACAAGATTTCCTTGAGATAAAGCTTCTTTTCAGGACCATTTCATATTAGAGTTATTTGCCTAGCATAGTCCCCCTTCCTAGAGTTCTACAGAACTGGGTTGGGGTGAATAAATGCCATTTGGGTACTGCAGTGGTATTATACTTTAGCCTAATCCTCCTCCTCCTCCTACCTACCCCAGTGACTGGTGCCACCAGACACCCAGGCCCATATCCGAGTCATCAGCCTCCAATCCTCTCTCTCACCCTCCAAGTCAATTCTACTTCCTAAACATACCAAGATTTTTCTCATCTCTACCACTGTCACCCTCGACCAATGAACCACTTAGGAAATGTCTTTTCTAAAACATTTTAAGAGCAAACCAAGGCTATCAGAGATAATGTTCAAAGTCAGTGCTCTGAGGTTGTACTTCTGTCAATGACTAAATACTTCAGAATAACCCTCTAGCTGAGAGCAACCAGGAAGACTGAGAACTGTTTTGTTAAATTTGTTTGAAGGTACTGGAGCACTACCAAGGCAATAAGAACTTTAAACCAAGATCTGCAAGAGGAGAGCCAAGAAGATGAGCCTGGCAATTAGAGTTTCTTTTTCCTCTCAGGACACTGCCAATTTCTTGAGCCAAAGGCATGACCAAGAAGCTGATCGGTGCTTTCAGCAGTCTCATGGAGCTTAAGGGACAATAACTGAAGGTCAGAGTCAAGGATGAGGAAATGAGCAAACATCCTGGGTTTTTATTGGGACCAGAAGAGCTCACACCCAAGCGAAAACGTGATCTAGAAATATACTAGCTCTAACAAGAACTAAAATCCAGCTTTACACAATCTCTGTACGGAGTTAGATTAAGGTAATCTACCACTTGCCTGACTGACAGAAAAGGAAAAAAACAAAAACAGAACTAGGTCCTATCTAAGACTTCCCTGGCAGTCCAATGGCTAAGACTCCATGTTTCCATTGTAGGGGGCGCCAGTTCGATCCCTGGTTGGGGAAATAAGATAATATTCCCCCCGAGCCTTAAAAATTACCTCTCCAATGTTAGTTGTACAATGTTTTGAACTTAATAAAAAATAACTAGAAAAAATTTAAAGACAATATAAACAATCCAGCAAGAGATATAGATTTTGACATATCAGATACTCACTTAATAACTATGATTAATATTTTTATGGAATTAAATGACAAAACAGAATTTTAGCAGGAAACTAGAAACTATCAACAGTAATTTAATGGAAATTTTAGAATTTAAATAGCAATAGTTAAATTTATAAATTCCACTGAATGGATTTAACCACAGATTAGATACAGTTAAGGAAAGAATTTGTAAAACTGGAGAATAAGTCACTAGAAAATATCCATGTTGAAAAAAAGAGGAATAAAAAATACAGAAAGGAGCATAAGGAATATGAAACACAAAGAGAAAGTCATAATATATGAACAAAATCTCAAGAAGAGTAAAAAGAGAAACTAGACATAAACAATACTTGACAATTTAATGGCTGAGAATTTTTCCAAACACCGATCAGATATAAAGAATTGCTACTAACTTTAAGAATAATAAAAAGAAAATAATACCTCACAGTAAAACTGCTAAAAACCAAAGTGAAAGAAATCTTGAAAGCAGTCAAAGAATTCAAAAGAGATTACAGTCAACAAAGTAACAATAAAACTGATAGGTAACTTATGAACAAAAACCAACTTTTGGACAAAAATTATAGAAGCCAAGAAACAATGAAAGTTATCAAAGTGTAGAAAGAAAATAACTGACAAACTAGAATTCCAATATCTAGGAAAAACACCCTCCAAAACACGAAGATGAAACAGTTATTTTTAGACAAACAGAAACCTAGGAGGTATGTCCAGCAGACCTGTACTAAAGAAAATACGAAGGGTAGTTCTTCAGACAAAAGAAAACGGACTTCAGATGTAAGCACAGAGGTGCAGAAAATAATTTAAAAGTTGGAAACAATCATATTAGTACATCTATATAACTATTATATTTAGCAAATAGAACAAAAATGGTGAAGTCTTTTAGGGTTTTAAAAATAAAGAACAGTCAATCTGACCATATCCCGGGATGTCAGTAACCATCTCCCTTTCAAGGCAATTATTAGGTCTACCAGAAAAGTAGTCCAGTAACCTAACTGTGGGGTCATGCCAAATATGAATAACTATTTAACTAACCCCCTTTCAAGAGACATTTGATTTATTTACAGCTTTGGTTATTATTCACCAAAGAGGTATGGACATTCTTTTGGAGTGATTATATGTCAATATCTATATTTATAGCTTTGTATATTTTTTCCATTCTTTCATTGTCCATTTTCAGTTTTGATTTGTAATGGCAAGCTAACAGATTTTTTAAAAATAGCCTTCCTACCCTGCAATGATTTAAACACACTGGTGGATCAGACAGTAAAAAACCTGCCTCCAATGCGGGAGACCTGGGTTTAATCCCTGGGTCAGGAAAATCCCCTGGAGAAGGGAATAGCAACCCAGGAGAAGGGAATAACAACCCACTCCAGTATTCTTGCTTGGAAAACCCCATGGAGAGAGAAGCCTAGTGAGCTACAGTCCATGGGGTCACAAAGAGTTGGACACGACTGAGCAAGTAACACATACACACATTTTCCTTTCACAGGTATTTATCAGCTTTTAGTTTTTCTTGTTCAAAACCTTGCAAATGGGGAATCTATTCTGTGACCACTAAGGTTCTCCATAGTGTAACGATACAGGAATATCAATAGTTAGAGTAATAAACTGTCTGCCAAAGTGTAAAATCTTAGGCTCTTTGAAACAAAGTGAGGGGAAATTTTTGAAAAAAATGAAATGAAACCTTAAACACACCAAAGGCTTTCAAATTAGAAAGTTATACTCAGGGAAATACATCATATTAAACCACACTGAGCTATTCTCCAGACTAAAAATACCATCCCTTTCATCTGTGGACACTGATACCACTGGTCTGGGACTTGCCTGCGCTCCTGTCTCCTGCCAACCAAGATAATGTGATGGGAAGCTTCTCCCCTCACAAGTTTAATCCTAGGGGAAAAGGAAAACAGAACAGTTTTTTCCTAAGGCAATTAAGAACCTTCAAAATATTTAATGAAAGGAATCTTAAAATGCAGATTGAACAATTAAATTAGTTACCCAGAACACTCTCTGTAGTTTGTCCTTGGGAATTTTATTTAATGCTAAAAAAAAAAAAAAAAAGAATAGATGAAAGACAGCCTATGTTTGAGGCCAAAAAGTATTTGTTTTAAACATACTGGCTTCCTTGTTTTCGAATTTTAACTTGGGTTAACTTTTTAAAGAAAATGAAAAAGAAAGCAAAGGGGGCTATGAAAGAATAAACATAATAAAATGTGGATTTCTGTAATATGGATCATCAAAGCCCTGGAATGTTAGAACTGGAAGGACTTTGGAGATCATTCAGCCCAGTTAACCTTTCACTTCACAAAGGACAAAACTTAACTTAATAAAACATAGAAGCAATTTGTGCACGGCCAAAAGTGAACCAGTGGGGCAGTGACGATAAAGAGCCAGATAAGCTGGTCCAGTTACAAACTCTTTCTATGACACTCTTGATTTATTCACATACAAGGAGGGGGAAGGCAAACCAGTTCCACAGTTACTTGGTTCCAAATTTTGTTGGCCCCAGACCTTCTGACAACTCTCAGGTATAACCTAGTGAAAAACCCCTCTCATTCCCCCTCATTATCCTCAAATCTGCCCTGGATCTTACCCACCACCAAGTCCTATAGATTCTACCTCCTAAACAGCTCTCAAGCACTTCCCTTCATCTACATTATCCCTGCCACTGATTTGGACATCATCTTTTTTCCTCCCATGAACTCCTGTAAAAGCACCAAACTATTCCTCTGCTTACTAATCCCACTGTTTCTCTTACAGCCTCCCTCCACAATCCCATTCTGCACACTGAACACAAAACTTCCCTGATTTAACTTCGTGGAGAATTTCCTCATGAAGAAAAATAGGATCTCAGTGGGTTCCTTCACTTTGGGGATCAGATGAGTCAGAGGCTTATCTGTAAACAGATGGCACATAGAATATAAGGCAATTCATGCAAGGTTTATTTCCAAAAGGACCAAGTATAAACAAGTGGCAGGGCACAGGGGAACCATAAGGGCACATTCAGAAACCTCTGACTTGTGGAAGTAGAACCCCGTAGTAAATGGCTTCCACTTCTGGGTATTTGTGCTCCTGCGCAAACCCCTCACCTTGATTGAGGGCTAGACCTCATGACTTGTCCCTAATGAAAGAGATGGAGCGTCATGTCCAAGATTTGGTTCTAAAATTGCGTGACTCCCACTGCCACCCACCCCCTTCCACCTTTTCTTTGCTCGCTCTGATAAAACAGGCTTCCACGTTGTGACTCATCCTATGAAGAGACACATATGGCAAGGAACTTGAGAGTCACCCCCAGACAACACACAGTGAGGAACTTAGGCCATCATTCAAAAGCCCTTGAGGAACTGAATCCCACCAACAACCATGTAAGTGAGCTTGGATGTGGGTCTTTCTCCAGTTGAGCCTTCAGATGAACCTGCTACATCTTGGCTGTAGCTTGTAAGATACCCTGAGCCAGAGGACCCACCTAACCTGCACTTGGGATTATGGACCCAAAGAAACTGTGGCAATAAATGTTTTGTTTAAGCCATTGAGGTTGGGGTAATCTGTTATACAGCTGTAAAATACTAATACAAACTGGAACCATCTCAAGGCCCAAAAGGATGAGCAGAAGAAAAATGTTTCTGGACCCAGAGGAGGAGAGCAGTCTGCCTAGAAACAAACAGTGACTTTCAGTCATGGGACATAGTCCATGGCAAACTTTGTCAAGAGGGAGTCAAAGGAAGAAATACCTTGACCTTCCTCTTCTTTCCTGTTCCCATGTCTTCCCAGGCCCCTGTTGACCATTGAGTTGAAAGTCAGAGGTTCTGGGAGCCCTTAGACATAGTCCAAGTGGAGCGTGGGTGTAGAGACACAAAGAGAAGATCCTGACAGAGCATCCACACTCCTTGTCTGATGCATATGCTCTTTTATGATCTGGCCCTAACTTAACTAGCCAGCCTTATTTCTCAACACTTCATCACAGAAACCTAGCACCAAGAAAGCAGGCACTTGTAGCTTCCAGAACTCAGTATACAATATCCCAACTCTGTCCCTATGCACGTGTTAGTCCTTCTGCCTCCACACTTCTTCTCCCATTGTCTGCGAGGTTAATTCTTATTTATCTTTCAAGAATTAAGGCAGGAACCCAACTCTCTGGATGCCTTCTATGACATCATCATCCCCTCTTCTGATATGGGCCTCCTGACCCTTCTATCTCCTCCCGGACCCCTCAGCTTACCTCTCTGTGCACTGCAATTGTCTAGTTATCCACCACCTCTGCCCCACTGGCCAAAGGGTTCTTTCAGGGAACAGCATCCATCCTGCCTTCCTAGCATCTGTGTCTGGCACACAAATGACACTCAATACATATTTGCTAACTAAATAGTTTAAAATCCTCATCACGCCTTGGTCACCAGGGTCTGCAGGTTCCGACTCTCAGTCGTACAACCTCTACAACTGCCTTCAGTGAATTCTGAAGCAATGTCCTGTTGCTAGCTTTCTCGAAATCACTGCTGAAACCTTCTGTGCACATTATCTAGTCCAACCCCATCACTTTGCATAAGAGGAAATGAAGCCAAACAGTATCTTATTTTTTGAGTTTACTTATTACGTTTATCTTGTGGGTAAACAGGGTTAATTTTATCAAGCTTCTATTTTATGTAGACTATTTTTTTTTCTTGTTTTTTCTTTTTTTTTTTGGTAAGAAGTGTTTCTTAGTTGGGAAAGAGGAAGGCAAAATAAGAAACAGAGCCAGGAAGATGAAGTTCCTCATCGGGAGAACCAGAGCATTAAGTGAGCCAGAGCTCTCAGCTCCCTGTTTGGCATCTTCCAACATAATGTACCACCTTCTGACCTTCCCAACCTGGGTCACAAGAAGCCACAATTTCCTCTGTGTACCGACCATGTGGGGGCTTCTCTGGTTGGCTCAGCAGTAAAGAATCTGCCTGCCAGTGCAGAAGACGTGGGTTTAATCTCTGAGTCGGGAAGCTCCCCTGGAGAAGGAAATGGCAACCCAATCCAGTATTCTTACCTGGGAAATCCCATGGACAGGGGAGCCTGGTGGGCTACAGTCCATGGAGTTGTAAAAGAGTCAGACACAACTTAGCAACTAAACAACAAAAACCTACCATTTAATTTCCCAGAGTTCTACCAAGTCAAATGACCAACCCAGGTGGAAATTTGTCAAGAGACATTATCAACACCACTCGGAACCAAATAAAATCAGAAAGCAACCTACTCTCACTCAAAAGAATTACTAGTTATTAAAGAAAGCAAACATTTCAGAACTTCTTCACCCAAGAAACAAGAGCACTAGCAAGTAGAATGAAGCTTGAGCATTACAAATGTTCAAAGGTACCCCAAGTCACACCGTGGAGAATAACCTCGAAAATCAAAGATCTGCCACATGATATTTTCATTAGTTTAACTAATGGCTTTCAGCCCCAACAATGTAGAAATGGTAGTTAGTGGTTGATAAGTCGATGGGAGAGAGAATACCAATTGGGCCTGTCAGGTTACCAGGACCCCATCACGGGTTCACTGGGAAATTACCAAGTAACCTTCAGCAAGTTATAAATATTTCCTAAACTTCAGTTTTCCCATCTATAAAATGAGAATATTGACTAGAAAATCTCTTAAGATGAAGTCACTAAAATTCCTTGATTCTAACTCAATCAGAGCCTTCTTTTTCTACATCTTGTAAGATCTGCAAATAATTACAGAATCAAAAACCCCCTTCAAGATACCAACTTATCCATGACTTTATAATGCACACTCCACCTGGATATATTAAAAGACACTAAATAAATGGGTTTCAAACTTAGCTGGGCATCACATTCTCTTGAGAACACTTTAAAACTCAGATTCCTAGGATCCAGCTCAGACCTAACAGCTCAGACAAAAACAACTTGAGGGTCCTTTGAAAGTGAAAGTCGCTCAGCCACGTCCAACTCTTTGCAATCCCATGGACTATACAGTCCATGGAATTCTTCAGGCCAGAACAGTGGAGTAGGTAGCCATTCCCTTCCCCAGGGGATCTTCCCAGCCCAGGGATCGAACCCAGGTCTCCCACACTGCAGGCAGATTCTTTACCAACTGAGCTACCAGGGAAGCCCAAGGGTCCTTTGGGGACCAGTATTTTTATAAAGTACCCCTAAATGATCCGATATACAGCCAGGTTCAATGGCCCCCAGGATCTTTTGGATCCAGGAACAGTAAAAAAAAAAAAAAAAAAGTTAACAGGTCTAGGCAACTTAATTAATAATTAATATTTTCTTTTAAATAGATTTTTTAATGTGACCAATACATTTTTCATGCAACACCTCCTATCCAAAATGTGAATATGAAGGATTTAAAAAACTAAATTAGAAAGCCTGCTCAAGTCAATAAATAAACCATGCCTTGGGAAAGTACAACTTCTCACAGTTAATGACATAGAAAACATGAAAAGAAAATGAAGAGTACTCTGAAAAGTGTAGGCTTAAGAAACCCACCCATCATTACTCATATGTCAGAAGGTTACCCTCCTAACTGGCATTTAAAAGTCACAACAACACTATGGACATAATCACCCCACTTATTAATCGGAGGTTTACTCAAAAGCTCCATTTCTCTAGACTTAGCTTTTTAAATGTCAGCATCTGAATCAACAAAACACAGTCCAGGCAAAAATTTCACACAGAAAACATCTGACAAGAGAAAGAAACAAACAAGGAAGAGAACAAAAATTAAAATGAAAGCATTACTTGCGCATTTTTAAATGTAAATTTCTGTTATAGACCTCTGAGAAAACGTTTGATTTTATAGCTCTGACCTTGAATTAATCATTACATAAGAGGACTTCCATAGAAAATATTTTTAATCAACCTTGGTTTCACGATTCCACCTTTACCCACACCTTGAGGATAGTGTCCTGCATTGGGTAAGTCGTGGTCATAGCCAGTGGCCAGTCTACAGCAGAGAACAAGGTGGATATCCCATGTGTCAAGCACAACTAGGGCTTAAGTTAGTCCAATGAACTAGATTTAAATGATTCCAGGTCCTGGACCCATACTGGGTGATAAGTGTATCTGTTTCTTTCTAACAGATTGAATAGATCCAATGTCTCTTTTATATCAATTAATGACCACAGCAAATAACATGAACACAAAAATACCCACCACAGATTTGTCATGAGGAAGCAAGACAGATTTCCAATGTAGAAACCAAATAACTAGTAGTCATTTCTCTGAAAAATTACAGGATTTTACAACTTTATCCCTAAATTACACTAAAAAATTAAGAGGCCCCTGCTGCTGCTAAGTCACTTCAGTCGTGTCCGACTCTCTGCGACCCCATGGACTGCAGCCTACCAGGCTTCTCTGTCCATGGATTTTCCAGGCAAGAGTACTGGAGTGGGGTGCCATTGCCTTGGTATCACTCAAAAAGTAAAAATCAAGTTCCCACAAACCTGTAGGGAGTTATCCCCTTCCACATAATACCAAACGTTCTTGTGCAAAGGTGTTTGGATTGCATGACCTTTACATCTCCTATTAACCTTTAATAATCTATTGATTTGCAATCTCCTGAATAATATAAAAATATTTGCATTGTTTTCCTGTGTCTTATAAGGCAACTTGTTGTATGAATATACCTTTTTAACAGCACCAACACTTATACAATTTCATAATTTATTTCCTCTCCAAGTGTCACTGTCTCTAAAGAAAAAAGATAAAAGGAAAAGAAGCCTTCATCATGGACTACCTCTGTGCCAGGCAGGATGTGAGATGCTTCATTGACTTTATCCAAATGAATCTTCACAATAACTTCATGAGGTACCATCTTTCCTCCCACCGTTTCCCCCGCTTTTATAGATTAAAAAAACAGAGACTCACAGAAGTTATTTAATGATTTCAGGTCACACAGCTTGGAAGTGGCGGAGTTGCCATTTTAACCCAGGTCTGACTTCAAACCCCATGTTCCTGCAAGTTTGGCACAGGGTCTCCTGGTCTGAGGTGGGTTAAGAAGGTAAGGAATAAATGTCTTTATGTTATTTTACATGTCTCACAACTTGGTTAGCCTCACTAATTTTTTTCTTTACTACAACTTAATAAGCCTCTCTCTTAGAGATGGGTTAACCAAGCATTCTTTTGTAAAGCAAAGGATTAAGGAATATAGCACTAAAAGCAAGAGTACTCTGAGAGTTCTATTTTTACAAGGAGAAGAGAAAAATTCACCATATTGATCATCCAGGAATATCTAGTTCAACACTATTCATATGATTAACATAGATAGAACACAGAGTCTTGCAGAATACACAGAACCCAGCAGACAGCTCAAATATTCAGTGAAACGAATGAGTATGATCTTATTTTCCTTATTTTTAATAATATATAGGACATAGTTCAGCTCAGTTTGCACCAACATGCAAACATCAAAATGGTATATGAGAAACAGCAACTATTTTCTCAAATTCAGCAATGCACAAGTAAAACCAATGTGCCACCTTTCCTTCCTTTAAAACGTATGCTTCCAAATATTTCTATTTGAATTAACAGCACCGATGCCCTTCTATCACCCCAGGGCAAAAACCCAGTCATCTTTGACTCTCCATTTACCTTATGATTTTATATTCATTCTGTTTCCAAGTTTTTGTTAATTCAGACTCTTTAAACCTCCTGCTCAGTCCTGCTCACTTCCAAGGGGGGATATAGAAGCAACCCCCACCACCCCTGCGAAAGCCTCCAATCCACCCTTGATGATAGTCCACTTGGGGATAAGAGCCACACCAGGGCAAGGATCATATCCCCCAAAAAACATTGTTTGTACAACTCTTGGCACTAAAGTTTTTATGATTAAATTCTAAAATTTGGCTCCATCCAGACTCTGCTCTAAGTCTCACCTCCATTTACTCCAATTACTTGCAAGTCATCCTTTGCCCAAGCTAACCGGTTCTGGTTGCCCTTCACTGACTCCCGCTCTTTGCCTTTGCAAAAGCATTTCATTCATTGCCTAGAATATTGCTCTACCCTTCTGCTTTCCACGTAAAGGAATCCTGTGGAGCCTTTAAAACTGAGTTCAAAGGCCTCTCCTCCACAGCCCATGCCAGATCTCTGAGGTTGGAAGTAATTGGCCACCTCCCCTGAGATTATGGAACACTCTACCTGCACTTCTCTTTCAGAAATAAACACTTAGACTCTATAACAGTGATCTGCATACATCTTACGTCTCCTATCAGCTGTAAAGCACCAAATACAAACACACCTCTGTGTCCTTTTAGCATTTTAGCATTTTTAGCATTCAGAACAGATCTTATGAGTACTATAGGTTTGAAGAACATTTGATTAATTAATGTTACACAAAGGCCTTTACACGAAAGGACAATACATGTCCATCTGCACTTTTAGGTAATCTTTGGTTTAAAGAAAACTAAGCCACATAATGTTTTTCAAATGTTCGATACCAGCCTAGCTTCCTTGAATTTTAAACTTGGGGAATCAGAGGGTCTGAGAAGGAAATTATGTTCAATTATCAGTCAAGGCCATTTAGGCAGAAAACATTTGTCGAGCCGCCCATCAACCATCAACCCCACAGATTACAGACATGCAGCAGCACCCCCAGCGTTGAACCAGATGCCTTACTTTGCGGTAGACTATCATATTTGGAGAACTCTCCTCTGGGTCCGCGATCCCCACTGCTCTCTGATCCCCGGATCCCTGAGCCATCCTGGGTGTCTTCACTCACACTGCAAAAATAAATGAATAGATCATTAAGACAGGAAAGAATTATGTAAAGAAAACTTTGCCACACAAAGAACTAAGTATCTGTTGGCAGGTGGCATGGAAATGAAACATGATGTAATTGCTTTTGGCTCCTCCTTAGTTTAACTGGTATTTTTTTCAAGTCAGGGGTAATTGTTGTCTGATTATCCACATACATGCTTCTCATTCCAAAGCCACATGGTTTGCGTGCTTTGTTTTCAGCTCAGAATCATACATTCTAAGGGTGATCAGATAGCAATCTTAAAAAATCTCCTGGAGATAGATGAAGTCAATCATTTATTTTGTCTTATCAAATCTCATGATTAATTCTAGGTATTAAAATATGAATATTTTACAAAGAAAATGCAAACCAACACCACTAGGAGATACTACTTACACACACCAGCATGGTTATAATAATTTTTTAACTCAAACAAGCATTGGCAAGGATGTAGGGAAATTAGAACCCTTGTACAGTGTTGATAGGAATGTAAAATGGTTCGGTCACTATGGAAAACATTTTGTTAGTTCCTCAAAAAGTCTAATATAGAATCTACCATATAACCTGGAAATTCCACTCATAAGAACTAAAAGCAGGCATTCAAACCAATATTTGAACACGTATGTTCAGAACAGCACTATCCACTGAAAAATGGAAACAACTCTACTTCCCTCAACTGATGAATGGCTAAACAAAATATGGTCTGTCTCTACAATGGAATATAGTTCAGCCATCCAAAGTAATAAAGTACTGATATAGTCTACAACGTAGATCAGCCTTGAAAACATTATGCTAAGTAAAAGAAATCAGACAAAAAAGGTTACTGAGATGGACTGAATATTTATGTCCCTCTAAAATTTATACGCTGAAATCCTAATCCCAAATCTGGTAGAACTAAGAGGTAGAGAGTGTGATGGGATTTGTGTCCTGATCAAAGAGATCCCAGAGTGTTCCTTTCCACTAAGTGAGGA
>NW_011494811.1:70998-73500 GCF_000754665.1 Bison bison bison
AAGTGAGGACCCAAGCAGAAGAAAGCCATCCATGAAGAGGGAATTGATTTCTCATCACACATCAAATCTACTTAAGCCTTGATCTTGGACTTCCCAGTCTCTAGAACTGTGAGAAATAAATTTCTGTTGTTCATAGGTCACCGGGTCTATGGTATTCTATTATAGCAGCCTGAAGGGACTAAGACAGTCCCTATTTCATTTACATGAAATATCTAGCATAGGGAAACCACAAAGACAGCAGACTCTTGTTACCAGCAGTTGAGGGGAGGAGGAAATGGATTGGATGTCTAATGGATGTAGGGTCTCTTTGGGGATGATGGAAACATTTTTGAACTAGATAGAGGCAAGGGCTGCAGAACCCTGTGAATGCACTTAATGCCACTGAAATGTACACCTTAAAATTAATTTTAAGTTATGCAAATTTCATCTCAATTAAGAAAAATAAATATTTTTAATTTGACCTTTTTTAAATTTTTAAACAGCCTGAAAAGACAGCAGTAGACAATGAGAGCATATGGAATATTTTAGTTAAAGAAGCAAATTCAGTTCTTGGTATGATGCACTATTTACTGGGTGACTTCGAACAAGTTAAATACCCTGCTGGTTTCCTTTGCTAACTTTCTTTTAAAGCAAACATGCTGAATGCCCACTAGTGCCCAGAAGCATGCCAAGTCACCTTCCCTACATTGCTCTCATCAGTAAAATGTGAATTTCACTGCGTATTCACAGGTAAGGGTCAAATAAATCGAGTGTAAAGTATCGTATCAAGCCATAAAAGTCCTATACAAATGTTATCGCTAATCTAAGACCCTGCCTGGGTTGTTTGCACAAAATTCATAGGCTTTTCATCAAAGAAAACTTTTATAAATACCATACTTGACAGAAAAGGCCATTTCAATTTAAAATATAAACTCAGGAAACATTTATTACAAAAATAAGTTGGTACCAAAGGTCATCCCATAAAAACAAATTTGGGCAGAAGATGGGGAAGAGACAGGAATTTGCAATTTATGTGAAGAATTTAATTGCCCCAAGTATCTCATTTGAATAATGTTGCTTGTTTTCTTCTTCATTTATGAATTAGCCTGCATTTTAACAGTTAGATTACAAGCAGAGATAAAGAACATCATTCTATTATCTCTACCCACTATAATGTCAGTATTTCTATGAATATTGTACTACATGGAAACACTCATTATTATTCTAATCAATCGCTCTTACAGTTAAATGAACAACACGCAGTTTCATGTTTAAACAACTACTTACTTACTCTTTTATCTGAACACAGAACATGACTGAGCATTAAAAACAAAAACTAAATCTATTTATGTATCTCATTTACCTATGTAACAGACCCATCGTGGGTTTCTATTGCTTTACTTCAAAATGAACACTTTCACTATGATGAGCATATTATCTCCCTCCCTCTCTCTCTGCCCCCAAAAACTGTGCAATAATAGCAAGATTGGAAATGACCTGAAAACAAAGGTGTCAGCCCTCCTTCTGCCTTTCCCTGGCCACTCCTTACCCCCAACAGCAACAGCCCTATGTATTAAAACCGGCTGGTGAACCAGGCTCTGGACTTCAGACTGCTGAGTGAATGCAAATAGCCTCTAGTTTGGAACTTTAGTGAGTCTAATATGTAGTAGAAGAGCTTCTATTTTTGGATTCCCTATCAACTCATTTTAAAATTCAGACAAGTCATTTAACTTTCCTATGTCTAGAAAGAATCATTTCTAAAATAGTGATGCAAGCACTTTCTAGTCTATATGTCAACAGATGTTAGACAGTACAAGATGTGAAAGGTGTAGGTAAGGATGTTCTAATTAAATCGCTGACTATAGAGCTGGAGTTCCTAAAATTAAAGAACTAGGTTCTCATTTATTACAGTATAGCATAAAATTTACTTTTAAATTAAATGAAGTAAGAGTCTTTTAAATTTAGTGGTGGAGAAAAACAAAACCTTCTTTATGTTACTTAAATACACTCATATATAAACACAGCAATTTGTAACATTCGTGAATGTTTTTCTGAAAAAAACCCAACTACATGCAATAGAAAGAAAACATGTCAATAATAATATTTTTCTACACTCATTTTCAGCTAATAAAAGAGAAAAAGGGCAAATGAGTTACCACCACGCACTTCACGATCTCCAAAGAGAGACATGCTAGCTTAGTGGTGACGAGCTGGCCTCTGTCACTGGACAGATCTAAGTCTGAATCCAGGCTCCACACCTAGCTGAGTGATTGGGGTGAGTTATTTTACCTCTCTGTGCCTTTGTTTTCTTATCTGTCACAAACCACAGCCCCACCATAGTTGAAAGCCCTCTAAACCGAGAAGCCTGGATGCCTCACCTGATCTGCAACTACCTAGCTGCTGGAACCAGGTCAAACTAAAAAGCCTCTTGATGAAGGTGAAAGCGGAGAGTGAAAAAGTTGGCTTAAAGCTCAACATTCAGAAAACGAAGATCATGGCATCCGGTCCCATCACTTCATGGGC
>NW_011494811.1:73600-96322 GCF_000754665.1 Bison bison bison
TTATTTTTCTGGGCTCCAAAATCACTGCAGATGGTGACTGCAGCCATGAAATTAAAAGACACTTACTCCTTGGAAGGAAAGTTATGACCAACCTAGATAGCATATTCAAAAGCAGAGACATTACTTTGCCAACAAAGGTTCGTGGTTCGTCTAGTCAAGGCTATGGTTTTTCCTGTGGTCATGTATGGATGTGAGAGTTGGACTGTGAAGAAGGCTGAGCGCCGAAGAATTGATGCCTTTGAACTGTGGTGTTGGAGAAGACTCTTGAGAGTCCCTTGGACTACAAGGAGATCCAACCAGTCCATTCTGAAGGAGATCAGCCCTGGGATTTCTTTGGAAGGAATGATGCTAAAGCTGAAACTCCAGTACTTTGGCCACCTCATGTGAAGAGTTGACTCATTAGAAAAGACTCTGATGCTGGGAGGGATTGGGGGCAAGAGGAGAAGGGGACGACAGAGGATGAGATGGCTGGATGGCATCACTGACTCAATGGACATGAGTCTGAGTGAACTCCAGGAGTTGGTGATGGACAGGGAGGCCTGGCGTGCTGCGATTCATGGGGTCGCAAAGAGTCGGACATGACTGAGCGACTGATCTGATCTGATCTGAACAGGACATCAGCTACACATCCTTAGGATTCCAGTTCCGCCTTAGAACCTCAGAACTTCAACTTTCTAACTTTTCTTCAGAGACTCACAGAATGTCCCATGCTGCCTCTCTTCCATCACCACTACCTATATATTAGCTCGTCGCCTCTAATCATGGCCATATTCATGCTGAACTCAAAAAATCACCCAACTGGTAGGCTAGCGCGCCCTCTCCCAGACTTAGCTCCCCTCCGCACGAAGCAATTCCTGTAATACCAGCACCCGCCACTAGGTGCCGTAGGACTCAACATTTAATCTTGGCGCAAACACTGAGCATCCATCCAATGGCACAAAATTTCATGCTTCGTTCTGGAGATATAAAGACAAATCAGACACAAATGGTCCCTCTTTAAAATGTTCAGAGTCCAGGAGGGGTGACATGTCCAGAAATGTAGGAAATTGTAATGTGTGGGTGCTCAGTTACGACCGCACAGACCAGGAAGAGATGATAACTACAATCAGAAGGATGAACAGGAGGAGTCGGGGAGGCAGAAGAGGTCCTTCCAGCCTGGGTCACAACACAGGTATGGACATCTGAAGCCACAGAACTGGCAGACACTCGAAAGGAAAAACAAAAACAAAAACATAACGGTGATGTGATGTCAAGGAGATTAAGTGGGAGTCAGTCAAATGTGGAGACTGAAATCACAGGGATTTGCAACTATCTGAATTCATATGACTTTGCTCACTTGTCTATCAGGGATCACCACTGCTAGAAAGGCAGTTCTGCCTGAGCAGAGTCTTTGTCAGTGGGGTTGACCCCTCTAATTCCTGACATCTAGAAGGTACTTAAATATTTTTAATGAATGACAGCACTGGTAAGATTTCACTAAGATGCAGTATATCCCATCAAGAACACTCATCTGGTTAACAAGCCATTAAAACTGCTCAGCAAAGAAGGTTCTTTATCCACAAAGACCCATGGATGGAATCACACATGAAGACTTTCCCCAAGGTTTATTGATATGCTGCTGCTGCTAAGTCGCTTCAGTCGTGTCCGACTCTGTGTGACCCCATAGACGGCAGCCCACCAGGCTCCCCCGTCCCTGGGATTCTCCAGGTAAGAACACTGGAGTGGGTTGCCATTTCCTTCTCCAATGCATGAAAGTGAAAAGTGAAAGTGAAGTCGCTCAGTCGTGTCTGACTCTTAGCAACCCCATGGACTGCAGCCTACCAGGCTCCTCCATCCATGGGATTTTCCAGGCAAGAGTACTGGAGTGGGGTGCCATTGCCTTCTCCTTATTGATATGGGCCCGCCCTAACTCAGGAATACACTTTTGGAATCCATGCGCAATTTAGATCAGAGGGAATATGTGGGAGGGTAGAAAGTATATGAGGAGAGACCCTGTGAATAATAAAACAACTGAACATCTGTGACTCAAACTCTAACTAGTAAATCTTCTGAAAGTCAGGACTGCAATTCATTCCAAACATACAATGCATTTGTAGCTTCAGTTACAACCAGTGCCAGCTGTTTTCCATTGTACGCTGGCCTCTCTAGAGCAAGCGTGGCCTAGGGGTCAGCAGACAATGATGCTGAGCAGGGCCGGTAGGAAGGACCTCCATGATGTGGGAAAGGGAGGAGCTGTAAAGTCATACCAGGAATTGCGTCTCAGCTCTGGCCACATCAAGGCTGTTGTGTGTGTGGCCTTTGGCAATTGATTCCTTCACCCTACACTTTCGGGTCTTCGCCTGGAAGCAGAGAATCCTGTACTTTGCAGGGGTTGCTATTGAAGAAGGAATAAAACAAGCCACACAAATTTCCTTGGCAAAGAATGAATTGTAGCAACTGACCAGCAGTCTTGTTTTTGACCAGTGCTTGGCCAAGTGAAACTGCCCGACTAATGACACCAGAATCGCTGGAGAAAGCCTTCCCCCACAGCAGGTCCTCGGAGTATCTGAGATGGAGCCACCAGCAGTCTCCCAAGCTTCTCCGGTGATCCTGATGCTCAACTAAACAGCAGACCACTACAGTTATACTGCTGCTGCTGCTGCTGCTGCTAAGTTGCTTCAGTCGTGTCCCACTCTGTGCGACCCCATAGACGGCAGCCCACCAGGCTCCCCTGTCCCTGGGATTCTCTAGGCAAGAACACTGGAGTGGGTTGCCATTTCCTTCTCCAATGCATGAAAGTGAAAAGTGAAAGTGAAGTCGCTCAGTCGTGTCCGTCTCTGTGCGACCCCATAGACGGCAGCCCACCAGGCTCCCCCGTTCCTGGGATTCTCCAGGCAAGAACACTGGAGTGGGGTGCCATTTATACTGCACCACCACTAAAACCAGCATCACAAGCAGCAAGAAGCCTGAAATATGGTGCCCACCACCCCTAAATGCCCAGCCCTCAGAGCCCTATTCAGGGAAAGACCTTGTAGAAGAGGTAATCAAACCCTGCTTGTGATATAGTCTAAATATTTATGCTGCCAAATAAGAACTCCTGTTGATGTTATTTCCTCTCCCCCATATTATATCCAATTCATATTGTTTGCCTCGGCCCATTAAAATCCAATGGATTTCTTTTCTGACATCAGCAATGTTGAGCACTTTAGAGAAAAAAAAAAATTACAAGATGTGTGCTAGCTTGGTAGTACAATCTTGTTTATACAGCTCTAATCTGACTGAGTGGGCAGGAACCTCAAGGGGGAAGAAGGAAGAGCAACAGCTCTTAAGAACAAACAACGCTTTCTGTTACTGCAGAGTCTGCCAACTTGATGTCTCCTATATACTCAGAGTTCAGCTACTCCATGACGGCTTGAGTGTCTGTTTCAAGTAATGCACCAAAGATCTGAAAACAAGGGGCTATAGGCTATAGTTCAACCCTTAGGGGTCAATCTTGCTGGCATGCCAGGTACCCAGGATTTTACTAGGCTGTAGTCACTTGGGACTTCATTTTAAGGAAGTCATTTTAGGGCTTCAGTTAGAACTTAAGGATTCCCAAGAGCTGATTCAAGGACCTGAACAAGATAAGCAGCCTCAGAATCACCAGGTTGGGAGGGGGAGGGGGCCGGGGGAGAGCGGTGATAAAGATACATGTTCCTGGTTCCCATGCTCCAGAAATTCTAATCCTGTAGGCCTAGGACAGTCCCTTTGTTGTTGTTCAGCCGCTAAATTGTGTCCAACTCTTTCTGACCCCAGAGACTGCAGCACACCAGGCTTCCCTGTCCTTCACCATCTCCCAGAGTTTACTGAGTTGGTGATGCTATCTAACCATTTCATCTCTGCTGCGCGCTTCTCCTCTTGCCCTCGATCGTTCCCAGCATCAGGGTCTTTTCCAATGAGTCAGCTGTTTGCATCAGGTGGCCAACACATTGGAGCTTCAGCTTCAGCCTTCCAATGAATATTCAGCGTTGATTTCCTTTAGGATTGACTGCTTTGAGCTTTTTGCAGTCCAAGGGACTCTCTATAGAGTCTTCTCCAGCACTACAACTCAAAGGATGTCCCTGGAGACTTATAAATGAAAACGTCCCTCCGGTGATTTGGAGGCACAGTCAGATTTGGGAACTAGTGACTTAGATCCCATGGAGTCTGCCTTCTCTTCACCTGATTACTCCCATCCTGCCCCGTGCTGCTGACTCGCTGGGCAGCCATGCTAAGGTAGGGCTTCTTTAACTTCCCTTGAATTCTGCCAGAAACTCACTGTGATGGATAAAGCTAGGATCCTGGAGTCAAAGAACTGGCTCTCAGTCCTGGCCACACTGAGCCGAGCAACCATGAACAACGTATTTCTATGCTTATTTAGCCTCGTTGAGCCTTGGTTTCCTCTTCCATGAGATCAGATCAGATCAGTCGCTCAGTCGTGTCCGACTCTTTGCGACCCCATGAATCACAGCACGCCAGGCCTCCCTGTCCATCACCAACTCCCGGAGTTCACTGAGACCCACGTCCATCGAGTCAGCGATGCCATCCAGCCATCTCATCCTCTGTCATCCCCTTCTCCTCTTGCCCCCAATCCCTCCCAGCATCAGAGTCTTCCAATGAGTCAACTCTTCGAGTGAGGTGGCCAAAGTACTGGAGTTTCAGCTTTAGCATCATTCCTTCCAAAGAAATCGCAGGGCTAATCTCACCTGTACCAGTGGGTCTCCACTTTGCCTGCTCATTAGAATCACTTAGGCAATGACTCACAGCAACTCTAACACGTGGATGTTATCACTCCCACGCTACAGATGAGAACACTGAAGCTCAAGAACATAGGCCACTTGCCCAAAGGTAAACAGCCTGTCAGTCAAGAATCTAGAATTTAAATCCCACAGACTTCAAGGCCCACAAACTTTCTCCAACAAGTCAGCTTGGTCTCCAGTGAAATCACTGATACAAAGTATTGAAAACAAAAATTTTTAAATACACAAAATTTCAGTATATACTTAAATATACAGTATTTAGCACACATAGACTAATTACAGCATGCTCAGTAGCAGGTACTTCTGGTACATGATACAACTGGTACATAGCAGGTTCCCAACTAATTAGTGGCTCTTTCTTAATGACATCAGTGAAGCGGATGTCCCCTTATCAACCCTACCTGAAGGCATATACATAAATACAATCCTAAGTTGCTCAGCTGCCTGACAGCCTAAACAAACTAATCAACCAAAGCTGCTTATAAAGAAAAATATTTTTGCATTCCTTATATTAAATACAAGTCCTAAAAAGCTGGGAGGGAGAAGTGGAAAGTTCTTCACAGAGCAGGATGCGCTTGGCCATGTGACATGCCTCTGGTTCTGTTACTACAATCTGTGCTTGGAGTTGAGGGCATCCTCTCTTACCAGGGGCTGTGAACTCCACACAGCTCTGGACAGTGCAGACCCTGCCAATTCTTAGCTGACTCCTCTTGCCTTTTGAACTTTTCTTCTGTTAACAGTATACCCCCTATGTCCTTCCACTCCTCTCTGAACTCGAACCTTCTGTGACCCTCATGGCAACCTGGCTCCCCTCAAAACATCCCCTGCCCTGCACGTAGTGGTCCTCACCCTACCTATCTCAAGACCAGGAAGGAAGGCAAGCATCTTCCTTGTTCTCCACTCTTGCTTCAGTGATTTCCCTCCTGTCGCTCTACCCAAACTTCTCTTGCAACACTCAGACCATCAGCCATACCATTGTTAAGGCGTGAGGCCACCCATCCTCTCCTGTTAAGCCTTTGCATTTCCTGAAGATTCCAGCTTGCAGGTCTCAGAGGTTTTCTCCATCCCTTGGTCAACTCAGCGACTTTAATGTTAGAGCCAGAGCTGGTTTGTCTGCCCTTCTCTTCCCTCATCTGAACTCTTTCCCTTCCTCCTCCTCAGTGACCATCTCACATGGCCACATGCTGAATCTTGCCATCCCTGGTGACTGTAACATTTCAAGTCCCAGTACAAACCAAGAGGGCACCCTCTTCCCACTGCCCCTCTTTTCAGATCACCTACTCTACATTCCCAGCAAACATTCCTCATCCTTAGACATTCCATCCATTTCAACCACACCTTTGGCACCATCCTTACTGCTCCTCACTCTGCCTTCACATTCTTCTCTCCCTGGCTCCAATATTTCACTCACTCGTCATCACTCTCTTGCAAATGGCCTCCACTTCCTCACGTCCCCCTTTCTGTGCCATATTTGCTGACAAAATTCCAACACTGGTGGAACCCAACTCTCCGCCACACAATATCTGAATATCCAAGCTCACATCGGGCAGGTGAACACTGTAAGGTGGGGAGGAAATCACACCACCAGGCTGACAAGCTGCATTTTAGATTCATGAGCACAAAATTTCAATGAGAAGAAAGGAAAGAAGGAAGGGAGGGAGGAAGGAAAAACAAAAAGGAAAAGAAAGCAAGTCAATTCTGCTCACCAAACCTAAAAGGTTTTCCTGCCAAACTTGCCTTCTAAATTGGCTATCTTACAACTTCTCCTTGTTCAAGCTTCATTCATGGTCTCAGTTGATGGGCTCAGTTCGAAATCCACTGAAGAAATGGAAGCCAGCAGAAGGCAAGGCACTTTGCCAACAAAGGTCCATATAGTTAAAGCTATGGTTTCTCCAGTAGTCATGTACGGATGTGAGTTGAACCTTAAAGAAGGCTGAGAGCCGAAGAATTGATGCTTTCAGACTGTGGTGCCAGAGAAGACTCTTGAGAGTCTCTTGGACAGCAAGGAGATCAAACCTGTCAGTCCTAAAGGAGATCAATGCTGAATATTCATTGGATGGACTGATACTGAAGCTGAAGTTCCAATACTCTGGCCACCTGAGGGGACGAGCTGATTCACTGGAAAAAGACCTTGATGCTGGGAAAGATTGAAGGCAGGAGGAGAAGGGGATGACAGAGGATAAGATGGTTGGATGACATCACTGACTCAACGGACATGATGAGTTTGAGCAAACTCTAGGAGACAGTGAAGGACAGAGAAGCCTGGTGTTCTGCAGTCCATGGAGTCACAAAAAGCCGGACATGACTTAGCGACTGAACAACAACAAGAAGGCAAGTCCCTCATCTTGAGACAGCCTCACCTAAGCGACCAAGTTCTTGGTCTTCTTTCCACTGCAATAGAAACGTTGCTGCATTTACTAAAGGGAAGTTGCTCTGCTTTTGCTCTTCACTGGAAGGTGATAGATAGCACATAGCTTCTCAACTACACCCTCTCACCACACTGACAGGCTCCAATATGATAACAGCAGATGACACCTCAAAGACCTCCAAGACACTTACTCTCTGAAGTGTAAGACAACAACATCACTGCTGTTATTCAGTTGCTAAGTTGTGTCCAACGCTTTGCGACCCCATGAACTGCAGCAAGCTAGGCTTCCCTGTCCTTCACTATCTCCTGGAGTTTGTTCAAACTCATGTCCATTGAGTCATAGGGAAATGTTAAGTCAAGAGAAATCAAAAACAAGAAGACCAGGGGAATTTGAAGCTTCTAGCAGCTACAAATACAACAAACATTAAGCATAGCCCAACTCCTGGCCAAGTTAAACAAAACTTCACGGGGAAGGCCTGGTTACCTCAGTGTCTATTACCTGATTCATCATATTCGGCTTTCAAGAAAAAAAAAATCATGATCCATGCTGAAGTAAGCAAAACACTCAATCTAGAGAGACAAGCAGTTGTGAAAACCAGGTATGACACAGAAGTTGATATTATCAGACAAGAAATTTAAAATCACTATGATCAAATATGCTAAAGGTTCTAACAGAAAAATAGATGATAATGAAAGCAGAGAGGTAGAAATGCTTCCAAAAAACCCTTAAAAAGGAAATGCTAAAAGTCAAAACCACTGCAACAAGTGAAGAATGCCTCCAATGGGCTCACGAGTGGACTCTATATGGCCAGGGAAAGATTCAGTGAGCTTGAGGTCAACAGAAACTTCCAAAAGTGGGGGAAAAAACAGGGGGGGAGCGGGAAGAGAAAATTTTAATGGAAGAGAATACACAAAAACTATGGTACACATCAAAAGGTATAAGTATAACTGCAGTACCAGGAGGAAAAAAAAGAGAAAGAAGACATATTTAAAGGGATATTGACAGAATTTTCCAAAGTTAATGATTGACACAAAACGCAGATCCAGAAAGATAAGAGACCAATCAGCACACATTAAAACAGAACAGTACCCCGAGACATACCATATTCACACTGCAGAAGATGAAAGACAAAGGAAAAATCTTGAGAGAAACAAGAATAAAAACCTTAGCTATGGAAAAACAAGGATAAGAATTACATGGGGCCTCTCACCAGAAATCTCACAAACATGAGTGCAACTGAATACTAAAAATATTGGGAGAGAAAAAAACACCAACTTGGAAGTCTACATCTAGTGAAATGATCCTTCAGAAGCGAAGGGAAAATAAACTTTCTCAGACAATAAATACCTAGTGAGTTCATCACTAGCCAACTTGCCGGCAAGAAATGCTAAAAGCTCTTCAGGCAGAGGAAAATGTTATTGGTCAGAAACTTGGATCTACCAAATTAAAGAGCAAGCATCAGGGAAGAAATAAAGGGAAATAAAATCTTGTATTTTATTATTCTTAATTGACCTAGAAGAAGAGAGTAAGACTTTCTAGATTGTGTTTTTTCATTGCCTCTTAGCATGGCTTGTGATTTTTTGTTGAAAGCCAAACACAATGCATCAGGTAACAGGAACTAGGTAACCAGGGCTTCCACATGAGGTTTTTATTTAGTTTGGCCAGAAAAATAAAAAAAAAAACTTTTTTAAAGATTAGCCTATCAGTGCCTAACACAGAGCTCGGGAGTAGCCCCCTCCCCAGACAATCAACTAGTTCAAGGGTCAGCCAATGACGGCCCCTGGGACAAACCTAGCCTTCTGCCTGTTTTCATATGGTCTGTGAGCTAAGAATGGTTTTCACCTTTTCAGATGGTAGAAAAAAGTTAAAAGAAGAAGAATACTTTGTGACACATGAAAACTGCATAAAATCAATATTCTGTGCCATAAACAAAGTTTTACCAACACCCACCTGTTTACTTATTGCCTTGGCTCCTTTCATACTGTAAGGGCGGGGCTGAGAAGTTGTAGCAGAGTTGAAGTGGCCCACAGAGCCCAAAGTATTTACTCTTTGATCCTTCACATAACTTTTTTTCTGTTCCCTGAACAAGCCTGATCACTTCATTTTTCAGAGGCTGGAAGCAAGGCCTGGGAGACAGAATTACACTCGAATGTCACTTTCCTGGTCAGTTAACAGAGCCAGTGTGAAAATGCAAGTCTTCAGATCCAAGTGCCCAAGAGGACTTACATTTTGTAAGTACAGATTTTAAGATCGTAGTGTCTAATACTACTGACTAATACTACTGACTCTAGGGACTGCATAAGTAACATTTTATTATTGTCTTATTTCACATGAAATATAGTGTGACGACCAGAGGAGAAACAGGGGTGACAGAGAAGCTTTGCCAGCTTCTATGCACAAGAAGGGGATGACTGAGAGATGAAGGGGATGACATGTTCCTAGGGCACCAAGAAGAAAAGCACTCCAATTGGCTTCTTTTTTTAGAGGATGTCAGTTTCACTCCTTGGGATTTGGGTCTTTTCTTTCTTCTTTTTTTAATTTTTAGAACAGGTAAAAGTCAGTATCTTTATACTCTAAAACTAGGCAGTTAAATGTGGGGTCCAGGACTTCGCTGATAGTCCAGTGGCTAAGAGTCTGCCTGCCATTGCAGGGAACATGGGTTCAGTCCCTGGTCTGGGAAGAGTCCCTCTGCTACAGAGCAACTAAGCCCAGGCGCCACAACTACAGAAGCCCCAGCCCATAGAGCCCGTCGTCTACAACAAGAGCAGCCACCGCAGGGAGACGCGTGTGGGCCACAGCCAGAGAAAGCCCAAGCATAGCAACAAGACCTAGCACAGGCAAAAGCAAATACATTAAATAAATGTCTTTTTTTTTTTGAAAAATAAGGGATCCATCTCTTTCATGACTCTGCAGTGCATACACGTGGAGTGTACAGACATTTCCCCTTCTGGAGACAGCAAGACTTGACAAAAGAAAGATCTATTCATAAGGCTCATCAGGCAGGAGAAATATAGGTCAAAGAAATAAGAAGATAGATTCCTAAGGGTACGATTTTATTCATATTATGTAGATGGAAGACAAAAATAGTACAATCAGAATGTACCATATCCTACACTAGAGGTCTGTCTTATAGCAGAACATACACACACCCCCCAGAACAACTAGAAAAGTTGGATAAAATTTTGAAAAGAGAGCTCCCAATGCAATGAGGTCATATGGAGAAGAGGGAAGTTTAGAAGGGAGTGGACATTTCTGCAACATTGCTGTAATGTACCTTGTCAAGTCCAACATCCATTCATGAAAATACTCTGAGCAAAATGTAAATGTGAGGAAATTTGCTTAATTTGATAAGGGATATATTAAAAACACATATAGTGACTCTTCAAAAATTTTCCCACCGAGATTAGGAATGAGACAAGGATGCCCACTATGACCACTCCTATTCACCATTATATTAGAGGTCTCAGCCAATGCAACAGACAAGAAAAAGACATAAAAGGCACAAAGACAGCAATTCTGTTTGTTTAGTCACTCAGTCATATCCAACTCTTTTGCAACCCAATGAACTGTGGTCCACCAGGCTCCTCTGTCCATGGGAATTCCCAAGCAAGAATACTCGAGTGGGTTGCCATTGCCTTCTCCAGGGGATCTTCCCCACCCAGGAACTGAACCTGCATCTCCTGCACTGCAGACAGATTCTTTACCACTAAGCCATCTGGGAAGCCAACAATGACTGCAAAACAAAGAGTAAAAACTTTTTGTATGTAATTTAATTATGTATATGGAAAAGTCATAATAATCTACCGATCAGACTTACTAGGATTTACAAGTGAATTTAACAAAATCACTGGATATAAGGTCGATATATAAAAATCAACTGTGTTTCTATATACCCACAACAAATCATCAGAAAAGGATGTTTTTAAAAGATACCATTTAAAACAAACCAGAATTTGTTTTAAAAACCCAAATTGATAAAAACAGATAATCCAACTGAAAAATAGGCAATAAACTTGAAGAGGGACTATAAAAGATTAAATAAAAGTGACCAAAAAAAAAATACTAACAAGGCACATCATTAGTCACCAAGGCAAACTGAGACCACATTGAGACACAACTACCCACCCACCATAATGGCTACAATTTAAAAGTCTGACAGTTCCAAGTGTGGACAAGCATTTGGAGAAATCGAAACACTCCTAAACTAATGATGGAGGCATAAACTGGTACAACCACTTAGAAAATCTCTTTGTAAGGCCCTCCTAAATTTGAATACATGTCCCAGAAATCCAGTCTTAGGAGTGTAACAAACAAAAACCCATTCATACGTGTGCCAAAAAACACACACAAAAAATTACAGAAGCATTATTCACAGTAACCCTAAACTGGAAATGTCCCAAATACACATCAACAGATGAATAAACTGTGAAATGTAACTGAGTGGGTTGCGATACAGCAGTAAAAATAAACTATTGCTACATACCACATCGTGGATGAATCTCTCAAACAGTATTGTGCCTAAGAAGAAACAAAAAGAGTATATACATATAATTCCATATGTATTTCACATATTTCAAATATGAGAAAGATATGGTGTTAGAAATCAGGTTAGTGGTCACCACTGGGGAAAGAGAACATGTAGTACCACTGGGAGGGTGCAAGAGGTAGTTTTGGGGGCAATGGTAATATTCTCCCTCTTAACCTGGGAGTGACAATATAGATGTATTTACTCTTTGAAAATTCACTGAGAAATGAGTTGTGTACTTTTCGAGGAAGAACACAAATATTCTTGGAAAAGGATATAGCCTCTCTGATTCTCAAGGTAGCACTCACATCATCTAAAGCAATGCAAAAAGTGACGACATTGCAGAGATATGGTTGCAGGGATGCTGGAGGAGCTAGAGGTTGTATCTGCCACGACTATATACATACTCAATTACTCTGTGTGTAGGCACAGACCAGGAGCAACAATCACAGAACTAGAGAAGTGATACAGAAGTGAAGCAAGATTAGAAACACACTACTTAAGGAATGCTTCACATTACCCAAAGACTTTATTTTGGATAACGAAAGTCTTCCAACTCTTACAAAATATCTCAGAACTTCCAAAGAGTGGTTGAAATACTCTGCACTTGTTCTTAATAACTTTCTGAAAGTGAAAGTCGCTCAGTCGTGTCCTATTTTTTGCGACCCCATGGACTATACAGTCCATGGAATTCTCCAGGCCAGAATACTGGAGTTGGGTATAGCCCAACTTCTCCAGGGGATCTTCCCAACCCAGGGATCGAACCCAGGTCTCCCCGCACTACAGGCAGATTCTTTACCAGCTGAGCCACAAGAGAAGCCCAAGAACACTGGAGTGGGTAGCCTATCCCTTCCCCAGTGGATCTTCCTGACCCAGGAATCAAACTGGGGTCTCCTGCATTGCAGGCGGATTCTTTACCAACTGAGCTTTCAGGGAAGCCCATTACTCCCCAGCAAATATATCCAAAGTCTTTCAGCCAGTTTAGAAGTTTGAGGTAGATACTGTATTTTTTGCCCAGTATATATACATATATATGTGTGTGTGTGTGTGTGTGTGTGTGTATAAAATTTACTTCTTCTGTCGGAGAAAGATGGGCCCGTGAACTGTCCTCAGCAAAGTATGCCATACCACAGGGCACACTCATTGGAGCAAGACAGACATGTGAGTCTAATCAGGACCAATCAGGATCCTTCTCTGAGGGGTGAGATAAGAACACTGGAAGAAAGAAGGCCCCTTCCCCATGAGGGATTAGTCCTGGATCTAGCCATGCCTGAATTCCAAGATTTACTAGTCCGAGTAATTCCTTTTTGCTTCAGTTGGTTTGAATTTTGTTTCAGTGCAGTTGTTTTTTGTCTACATCCAAGAGAACTCTGAATCATCATTATCACTGTTACCTTTATTATATATTATTATTACATACATGTGGCATTCAATTCCTTCAATAGACTGGCCCCAATTTTCACTTCTTGTCTTGTCAGTCACTATTTCTCCATGTATAACCAACAATATGAATAATTTCAACCACAGGAAACTTTCCTCAACCAAGAATTCTCAATAAGCAAAGTTCAACTTAAAAAAAAGCCTACTTCCAAATAACACTTCTGATAGTCAACTGGTCATTCCCGTTAAGGACAATTAGAAAATATAAGAAACTGGGGATTAGAAATGGATTTTTTTAAGTGGGGGAGTATGGCAGATGGCAGGCTGGGTAAGTGGTTTTTGCAGAGAAGCTTTTGAAAGCTAAAGGAAGCCAAAGAAGGGAAAACCTAGAATCGACAGCATATGCTTTGGCATAAAGCTAAACACCCTATGTGTTAGGGTGAGACATCTGAGAACTTCCTAACTGGTCATGCCAAGCAAGTTAAATGAAGTTTATCCCAAGATGTATCCACTCTCCCCTTGAGCCACAGGACGATCCGGGAGCCAGTGGTCACTCTCTCAGTCCGAAAGTCAAAAAGGCATTGAACATTTGGAAAGTGAGCCTGACACAGTGGGTAGAAATGCCCATTTGCATGGAAGCTGTGCATTGACTGTAATAAAGCAAACCCATTTTCTGTCGTTTCACTGCAGGGGACCAAACTCCTTGATAACAGTGAGAAGTAACTAGAAATTCATTGTGACATATCCTCCATTACCAACATCAGGTGAGGAAAATGTCACTCAGTCTGCCTTGCTTTCTCATTTTACCTGCAGTAAACATAAATAGTCAACAATTTTCCTTACAACCTAAATTACCTTTCCCTGTTTCCCCTTATGTTCTAAGCTCATCTACCCAGACTGAAAGTACCTGACTCAAAAGAGAGGTATTAAAAATCCTTTGCACACTATGTCACCTCTAATCTTTTACTTACACTGAACTGCCTGAAGCACACTTTGGCCACCTGCGTCTCCTGCTGCATCTCTGCAGGCCCCCAACCCGTTGGTCCTCCAACACCCAGCTCATCCACTCAGCCTCTTCAGTGAAGTCTCCCTCCCCCATTCCATGTAAGCGTGCCTGTCTTACCACATCCTGTTAATCCATCTTTTTCCCCCTCAACAGAATTTAAAACTTCCTAAACACCAGAGCCACATCTGATTAATCATCATCTACAAAAGGGCCTTCAGTAGTGGGACCGCTGACACGATGAACAAGCAAGACAAGGAGCAGAGAAGAACACCAGAGACTTTAGATCAACAGTGACTTAGGATAGGGACCTGTATCCTCCCCCAGCCCCCAACTAAGAATTGACTAAACCTCAGATTTCCAGGAATACTCTCCCTTTCAAGAATGCCCTCAAAGCAATCATAATTTTTCAACCCTGTTCTGCACCTGGGGAGAACACAGATCAGTAGCATTAAGTGGTTTTGTCTAATGTCACCAGCAGTCAAGCCCCTAAACTACCTGCCATTCTGAAAGTTAAAGTGCCTTCCCTTAAAAAAAAAAAAAAAAACTCAAATATAATCAATAAATGTATTCTTTGTGAATGCATCCTTTCTATTTTGACCAGCTGCTGAATCAGTCTTTGTTTTAGGATGTATGGTCAGCAAAATAATATAATGGCAGCTTCCTGTTCGGTTTGGAATCTAAATACTGTTAACACTTACGTAGTGGCTTCAGAGAAAGATATATAGGATATTTAAGTTGTTGTCTTTCTTCTACAGAGGTCATAAGCAGAAGGAAAAAAAAAAAAAAAAACAACCGCCAGCTCAAACAAGTGTTCTATTTGGATTGGGCAGTGTAGATCCCTATAATATTTTTCTAACTGGAATTAGTTGCCAATGACTAAAACTGGATGAAACAAATGGATGACAACAGCTTTCTGAGCAGCACACACCCTTTGCTTTAACACAGTCCTCACCTACCCTAACACTTCTCGACCCTGAGGTCTAGCACCAGATGCCATTCATCATCACACATGGATGGCTGTTGGGCTTTTAAAAAAAGCAAAATTGTTTTCTGGCTCCTATCTCTCTTTCAAAAATGTGGCAGAGGGCCCCTGGTTTCAAGAAAACTGAGGATAAGTACATTTCTTTCTGGGAGTAAAAACTTTCTACATGTTTCACACATAAAGCATGATTTGGATGGGTCAAAAAATGCAACAACTTAAGCTAACGTGAAAGAAACCCCACTTGTTTCATTCATCTGCTTTACCTAACTGGCTCTGTGTTTGAGTTTGCAACCCGTTTTCTAAGGCTTTTTCCTCCCTTCATTCATTCTACAATCAGCTCTCAAGCAATTACTATAAACCAGAATCTGACAAATGGTGAAGCAACAAGAGGGAATAAAACAGAGTTCTTGCTCTCAGGGAGTGGACATTTTAGTGGACGGAGACAGACAATATACAAATGAAAAACATATAGTGCAATGTCATGGTGATAAAGCTGAAGATAAGGCAATAAAGAGCACTGCAGGGAAGCAGGAGTTTTATTTTAGCTACGATGGTCTGGGAGGACATGATAATGAAGATTTTACAATATTAGCTCTTACTCTGAAAGCAAACAATAATTGGCTTAACAATTGGTTTAATTATTATTATTAATACCTCTTACCTGAAAAGCTTGCTGTTATCCCCTCTGTTCACCTATGACATTTTTGCCTCTCTCCCAAAGCCTCTCTTCCAGGTCTGATTATACAGTGTTCTCTCTGAACTAAACGGTACTTACTGGCTTCATCGTCTACTTGCTACATAATCTGACATGAAATTCTATGCATTACGCTCCTAAATCATCAATTAACATCTTTTATTGTTTATTTTCTATTCATTTCTATTTCTCTCCAAAAGAACTGAACTGATCTCAAGGGAAGGGTCTCTGTTTATCCCTGACCTAGTGATATATCCGCAAGACTCGGGATTTGGGGTCAGAAAAGATCTGGATTTAAATCTTGGTTTTTAATAACTCAATACCTATCTGACCAAGGGCAAGTGGCTGAACCACTTCTTCAACTTCAGTTTCTTCATCTGTAAAATGGGAGTGATACCACCTAATTCTTATCAAAAACTTTGCTCTCCAATGGCTTTACAGGTTCAGTTCAGTTCAGTTGCTCAGTTGTGTCTGACTCTTCGCAACCTCATGGACCACAGCACGCCAGGCCTTCCCGTCCATCACCAACTCCCAGAGTTTACTCAAACTCATCTCCACTGAGTCGGTGGTGCCATCCAACCATCTCATCCTCTGTAGTCCCCTTCTTTAATGTACTGACAGTTATAAGGTCAGTGCCTGCCATACGACAGCTCCACAGCTTTGTAGGCTGGGCAACTTTGGGCTTAGGAATCCAATTTCTCTCAAGCATATCCTGTGTCTTGCCTTGCAGTGGGGCAAGAAAAAGCCAGTGGGAGAGACAAACATGGATGTACAATTGCAAACTAGGTTGGAGGACCTCACTATATTGTGGCTCTCAGGTGAATCTAGCCAGGCAGAATCAAGCAAGCAATAAGAATAAGGATCATAACCACTTGTACCTTGCATCTTCTCTGTAACTGCCCATGCACCCGCACCCAAACCAGTCCATGCACCCACCCTTGAAAAGGTCTCTGCCCCCACACCAGGTCCAGTCTACACTGCACTACTATTAGTCCATCCTGCCTTCCAGTTTCACCGTCCTGCCCCCCTACAGACCTGTCACTCTGCAGGTCAACAATTCAGCAAATATTTACCAAACCCCTACCATGCACAGGTGCTGTGAGAGATACCAAGGAAATAGAGGAAAACAGCACACGGCCTCGTCTGGCACAAGAGATATCAATGCAGCTGCAGCCCCTGTGTTTCATTTCTCTTCCTGCTGGTGACCAGTGACCTTTAGGCTCAAGGAAATCTTTGGCTGCCACAGGGAAGGCCATCCTCCACTCCACATTTCCCCTGAATGTTTGGGCCACATCCTCCAGGGTCAGAATCACAGAGCAGCATTCTCTGAGGCAGGGGTAGGGAACCTCCAGGATCTAATGCCTGATGATCTGCAGTGAAACTGATTTAATAATAATAGAAAAAGTGCACAATAAATGTAACAAGCTTGAATCATCCCCAAACCATCTCCCTACCTCCAGTCTATGGAAAAATTGTCTTCCACAAAACTGGTCCCTGGTGCCAAAAAAAGTTGGGGACTGCTGCTCCAAAGAACTCAGAAGTTCCTCCAATACTCGGCTGATAGAGCAGGTCCACAGGAACAGAAGAGTCGGAAACCATTGCCCTGAAATACCAATTTCCCACCAGACTCCCACGGGAGGAGGTCATGTAGAGGCCGTGGCTTCCAGTTGACCTGCAAGCTGAATGGGCACTTGGAGGCTTCTCACCCCTCCTTGTGCCTGGAATGTACACTCTGCCCACCCTCCCCTAGGGAGCCATTTGCAAGGACCATAACCTTGAGACAGTAAGTTGCTGAGACCGTCTGGACTAAAGATGTGACTGATCCCAGTTAGAGCCTCAAAACAGAAACATAGGCCTGAAAAAAACATAATTTTGAAGGTACTGGCGGGTGGGTGCAAGGAGCTACCCCTCTTGCAGTGTCTAAGACAAGCCTCTTATGTAAGTTCCCTTGCTTATTACATTTGCCGCCTACCAATCTGCTGCGTTTTCCTCTTTTCCTCCATCTCCGTGTCCTCCGTGTCTGGGGGCTGGTTTCAGATCTCGCCTAGGGAACACCCAGGGTTGTGAATAACTCATTATCAAAATTATCAGAAACCAACAACTATGACGTAACAGGGCCCATCTTCTCCAGCTACTGGGCCTCCTCTGCCCAGGATCCTATTTTTCTCATCACAACCACACATATTCAAGGGGTATATTCTTTATTTTTATTTTACAGACGAGGACACAATGAACGGGGTGTGAAAAGCCTGTTGTGCTACTTGAAGAGCTATGGATCGTAGCTCTGTGTGAGCTCAGGGCTGGCCTATATCGAGAGCAACACAGGCATCTGGGGACCTCCAAGAGCTGCCACCGCCGGTCCAGGTTCACACAGGACACTCTCATCTCAGGATGCTCTCCTGGAAGTGTGTGTCTCCCTGCCCCCCACCCCCGTGCAAGAAAATAGCCTCCAGGGTAGGGCAGATAGCAGTGGACAAGGGAGTTTTTTGTGCCAAAAGTGATTTTTTTCCTTTAATGGTTTTACCAAAGTATTTCAAAAGCTTGAACAGCTGTCTCCACCACAACTCACTTGAAAAGCCTCACTCACAGGAACACCTGCTCTGTCTGTATTTCACTATTGACATATTTTTCCATTTCCATCCTTAAAAATGGGTGTCCTCTGCACCCTATGTTTCTAACATGGAAGTAGAAGAAAAGGATACATTTATTTTACCCACAAAGTAGCCACAAGGAAGATCAACAAGTTCTGACTGGGATGGTTCATCCAGCTGGAACCTCCTAGCTAATAAACGCATTCTCACCACCCTTCTCTCTTGTTTCCTCGGTCATAAGAGGGAGACCTACGTGGTCGGAGACTGGTTAAAATGAGCTAAGGAGTGGAGGTCTGCCTTTTGGGGGGTGAGGGGTGGAGTCTGGACCACTGCTTGCTTTAGCCACTGCCTTGGTACTTGGGATAATTAATAGTGAACTTCCTTCCCCTTACTGGAATCTGAATGTGGTAGAAAATGAATTGCCTTTTACAGGTCTCAGGGAGGCAGCCATGAAGCACTGGAGGAGCTTTGTGGTTTCTCAAGCAGGTACTCTGAGTTGTTACTTAATGTAACTCATTAGGTTTAATGTGCATTTTAATTGCCTACTAGTGAACAGTTTTTGCTCTCCCTGCACTTGGAAGATCGGGGTTTCATGACTTATTATTATTCTTATTACAGATTTAATGGTTCCAAATGATGGGTGATGAGCTCTTTTATCTAGACTGCTTCAGAAAGTTGTTTCCCCAAGCAGAAAACTGATAAGAGAATTCAACAATGTTTACTAGGCACCTACCGGCAGGTACATTCCTAGGCATGGGGCAGATGGATGCAAAGACAGCTGCAACAGTGTTTCGCCCCCAAGGAGCTTACTATCTGGTTCTCAGGGTGGTCCAGCAGAATCAGCATCATCTGCAGATCATCCTGTTAGAGATGTAAATTCTCAGGCCTCACCCCAGACCAACCAAGTCCAAAACTCAAGGGGTGATCCTAGCCATCCGCATTTGAAAAAGCCGGCTTCAAACAAAGATCACCCTCATCAAACGTCAAACTGACAAATACGGGGTTAGCTTATTGAGCTAAATCTGAAAGTGTCATTTGTCCTCTAAGGAAACAGGCCCAGAGGCCAAAAGTCACATGAGTTGGTGGAGGAGTTGAAACCAGAACTCAGGTCTCCCACCACCAACCTTACCCCCACTCTGCATGGCCAATGCTCTATTTCTTTTCTGATACTTTAAACCCTAAATCTCATAGGAAGTATTGCCAATCGAAGATGCAAACCTTGGTTTTCAAAGACGACAGAAAAAAGAGAAACTACTCTTTTTTAAAATAAGTGAAGTGAACTCGCTCAGTCGTGTCCGACTCTTTGTGACCCCATGGACTGTAGCCTATCAGGCTCCTCCGCCCATGGGATTTTCCAGGCAAGAATACTGGAGTGGGTTGCCATTTCCTTCTCCAGGGATCTTCCCCACCCAGGGATCGAACCCGGGTCTCCTGCATTGTAGGCAGACACTTTTACCGTCTGAGCCACCAGGGAAGCCAATTTCCTCCTTTTTAAAATAAAGACAATAACAAAAATTAAAACCTGATCTATCAAAGCCATCTATCAAACTAGTAGTAATCTCCCAAACCTCTAACACACATCCAAGTTTCATTTACAATTTACAAATGGGGGCGGGAGAATAGAAGAACGGTAAAAATTCAAGGAATAATGTGATCAGAATATGATCAGAATATAGCCTACAGGAACATAACAGTATGCCGAAATGTCAACAGTGGTTCACCTTTTGTGGGAGAATTACAAATGATCTTTTATGGGTGTGTATTTTTCTGAAATTTTCCCAATGGTTATTTCTTTTGTAATCAAGAAAAAAGTAAAACTGTTTTTTTTTTAAATGTTACATCCATATCACTCAACATGAAGGTTTATTTTATAATTCTATTTCTTTCCATACAGCAGGATAGCGTGTGTGTAGTAATTATTTATATCATGCCATATGTTACAATGAAGATGAAATTCTGTAAATACATTCCTTCCAGCTGGCACTGAAAATGAAGAGGTTAAATGCTTCCCTAGGTTCAAAGCACTATGAATTAAGACAAGCTGACTGTACAGCTAAAGGAAAAACTAATCCCAGTACTGAGATCTCTGAGAGCATCTCTTTTGAAAAATGTTGATGTGACACATAGCTCCTTACTCATATCTCCCTGATGTTTAACCCCTGGCACAACACAGAAGGTCTGGCAATTCCTGGCAAAGTCTTGGGAGTTCTGGGGATAAAATGCATGGGAGAATACCAGAGAAATAAGAAGGAGAATGAACCTACGGTCACGTCAAATTCTGTCCTTGTGGACACTAAGACATTCAAAATTACTGGCACATTTCATTGCCCAAAATATCCTTTAAATTTCTTCTTTTCTTTCTCAAGAAATGTTTGCTCAGTTTAAAAAAAAAACAAAACTATGTTGGCTATCTCATTCCATAAATCATAAATTAACAAAATAAGGGCTGTCTCATTTAAAGAGACATTTCTGCCACAAAAGCATTGTTATAAAGTTTCACTCGATAAGACAAATTTGTTGCTGGAAGAAGATCTAGCATTGTTTCACTAAAACTCTCAGCAATATAAATTCAGTGCGTGTTAATTAAAGTTTCTTAAAGGAGACAGGAAAGTGAAGTTAAGAACAAATGTAATTATTATGGAAAAGGAAACACCGGTGGCTACCTAGTTCATCCAAATACCTCACCACAGCTGACATTTCTGGAACTTACACTTTCAGGAAAGGACAAATTATTTAGGCTATATATACATATATGTAGTAATATGCCAACATTTACAGTACATAAGATCACCATATCTGCACAACATTTCTGCTTAGTATTGGAGAACTCAGAACAGATTTACCATCTTGGTTTTCACTGTTCAGCATGTGAGCCTTTGCTTACAAGGACCCTCTGAAGAATCTCCAATTTCCCTCAGTTCTCTGCTTGCTTTCCCCACCCATTGCAAAAACAACAAATTAATAAAGAAGCAAGACTATAATGACTATACCGCTCAGAGAAAGTTTCCCACCAACCTCCCCAGTGCCAACTCCATATAATTACTTATCTGCCTGTGAAAAGTGATCTAGAAAAGCCTTACCTATTAAGTCAAATCTGACAGTTTCCTTTCAGGCTAGCTTTTTTTTTTTTTTGACAACACACACAAACTTGTAGCTCAGTCTCTAACTCCATCCCTCCATCCCGACACTTATAAGCCCAGTTTTTATTCTTCCATCTCTCATCACCCTCTGCTAAGAAAAAGGTCCAATATTAGGTTTTACCTAGGAGTGCTTATTTTTGCAGTTTTACTCTGGGACCGCTAAAAGGTATTGATCAGAAACTACCTGCAGATCCAGCTGCTGAGCATTGATAAATGCTGAGGGAACAATTTCAGGCCAAGAACAAGACCCAAAATATCTTCAATTTGTAGCGCAGAAATGCCACTCCTCGAAACAATAGACAAAGAAACAACGTTCCTATTCCATCAAATTAAATAATAATAATAATAAAATTCAGCAGCTTCCATTCTGAACAAAATTAAATGTTCTGGGTCACTGTCCTTTCGTCTCTCTGGGCCACTTCTTACGCAGCCTGGCAGTGACTGTAAACACGATCCCCTCACGCAACCCGAGTTGCCATCCTCACGGAGCAAATTATCCACGCGGCCCCTCCTGCCGCAGTCCCCAAACCAGCCAACCTCACCACCCATCCCTCCTCCACACCTCGCCGCCCGCTTTCTTTTCTTCCAACCCACAAATGGGTGCGCTTATCCAGAGAAAAAGTTAATGAACGACTGCTTTTGAGGTAAAGCTGCCCCACCTGAGATCGCGGAATTAGAAGGCTGGAAGTCCCTAAAAGCACGTACCCTCTACAAGCTCGCCCCGGCCGGTGAGTGCCTCACACCCAGAAACCCAGGAACAGGATTTCTGTGCAGACCTGCACCCACCCCACACAACTCCACACGCCAGCTTGCCTAACCACTTATGTAAGCTCGTGCCTCTACAGTCCCAAACTGCACACACACACACACACCCCAGCACCTGTCACGCATCTGAAATGGACAAGCATCCACACTCGGGAGACGAAATGAAAACACACAGGAGCCGGAGGGGTGGAGGGCATCGCGTTGGAAAACATCTTTTTCCCCCGTTTGTGTCTTGCCCCTTTTTTTTGTCACAACTACAATTACCTTAGCAACCAAAGAATTTCCTTGACTCCCACTCCGGCTTCAGAAATTTCTCCTAACGCCAAGCGTGCGCCAGGTTCATGGTAAAGCTAGAGGAGCCCAGGAATCGAGGGGTCGGCAGCCTCTTGGGGGCAGAGGGGACGTCTGGGTCCGTCTGGGTGCGTCTCCGCGCGGCTCTCCCACGTCTCGCCGGTCCTTCTGAGTTTCCGCGGTGGCGAGCGCCGGGGCTCAGCGAGCAGAAAGCGAAGCCCG
>NW_011494811.1:96716-97805 GCF_000754665.1 Bison bison bison
GGGACTAGAAATTTCTGACACGAGCGCGGGCGAGAACACTGGCGAAGCGGCTCAGAGAGACAGAGGCTACTTCCGGCAATTCCGAGAGCTGGCCACCACTGGAAACTTCGGTGGCGCCAGGATTCTCTTAGGGATTCCTGGTCCGGAGCGGTTTGCCTGGTAGCTTTTGAATCCCTCGTTGACGTGTAGCTGGCACCCTCTAAATTAAAATGGGCCGCCGCGATCGTCAGGGATAGTGTTTTACTCACCTCGTCACTTTTATGATTCACCACTTACACCACAGGCTGCATTTGGAGAGGTGTATGAATCTTCTCGAGTACGCCACGAAAGAACTTTTAAGAAAACTTAAGTCTGCAAATAATCTTGGAGAAAGAAGGAAAACGCTGGAGACAGAAAATGAGAAAGGGTAACTGAGGGCCTTCTTTGATGTGGGAGCTTTGAAATTTTATGCTTAGTTAAGGATTCAGGAAGCTGCAGGTGGAAATAAAACAAGATTGTTTGTTCCGCACGGTAACCATGGGGTCGGTGTGCAATATCGATGTTAGAAGGAGCTTCCTAGGTGGGTAAAGAATCCGCCTGCAATGCAGGAGACACAAGAAGGGGGACACGGGGCGGGGCGGTTTCAATCCCTGGGTCAGGAAGATCCCCTGGTGTGGGAAATGGTAACCCACTCTAGTGTTTTTGCCAGGTTCGCACGGGGTCGCAAAGAGTCGGACAGGACTGAACAACTGAACATACATGTATTTCCTAGCTCTGTCCACTGAGAGAGCAATAGCACCGCTACTACAGTGAACACGCCTGGAACTCAGACTCCTTTTCTAAACCATTCTCCACCAAGAGGAACTATGGCTCCATGTGTAGGGAATGAAACTGGAATACTTTGTTGAGCAATAAAATAAGCTACTTAAAGAGCTATGCTATTCAGTCTCTAAGTCATGTCTGACTCTCTGCGATCCCATGGACTGTAGCCAACTAAACTCCACTGTCCATGGGGTTCTCCCAGCAAGAATACTGGAGTGGGTTGCCATTTCCTTCTCCATAAAGAGTTACAAAGATATGTCAAAAAAATAAGGGCGTGGGGGGGGGGGG
>NW_011494811.1:97905-100487 GCF_000754665.1 Bison bison bison
GGGGGGGGGGGGGGGGGGGGAGTATAGGAGGAGGGGAGGGATAGATTGGGAGTTTGAGATTGAGCATGTACACCCTGCTGTAGTTAAAATAGATAACCAGCAAGATCCTACTGTAAAAAAAATAAATGAAAGACTATAGAAGCAGCTTGAAGGGGTGCCTGCTGACCAAATCCAGGACCATTTAAGCATCAAAATAAATAATGACAGGAACAGGTTGCAACTTTTGTGCGAAATAGGAATCAATGCGTCCATGCCAATAGAAAGAGAGAAAGGAAGTTCCACCAGTGGAAAACAATTAATAGAAGAAGGAAAGACAGTATTAAAAAATCACCACTTTGCAATCACCATAATTGATTCAGGCCAGAATCATCAATGGATACTAGAAATAGTGGATAAACTTTTGATAAGCAAGACAATATTTATAATCTCAAAGCATGTTCCTAAAAAACTCATTAATTATCATTAATATATATTCATTATTAATTAACAAGCATGAAATACTTATTAACATTACAGCTATAATACTTGGGAGTTAGCATCTTAATCAACTGGCAAAAGTTTACACAAAAAACAGTAATGGGAAAAATCAACCTGCGTTGTCTCCTGATATAATGCATAATCTTTAAAGATTGTTTAAGATTGAGGGACGCTAAAGGGACAACTAAATGCAAGAGTCTTGAATGGCATCCAAGACCTGTAAATGATATTAACAGCAAAACTTCAATGCATTTTGTTGAATTAAATTGGATCAATGTTATTTTCCTGATGTTGAGATTGTACTGCATTTATTTAAGACAGTTTTCTTGTTTTTAGAAAATTCACTCTGAATTATGAGGGAGTAAAGGGGACATCACAACTGCAACTTACCTTCAGATGATTCAGAAATGTTTACAACTCTAAGGGTGTAAGGGAGCTCTTTGAAATGTTTTTGCAACTTTTTGTAATTTAAAATGATTGCAAAACAAAAGATTTTCAAAAAAGATACATTCCTCCCCCCGCCCCCACCAGAATCATCTCTTTTCAAAAATGTTCACCATGAGTTTTCTTTAAGAATCAACTCACTGTTCACTGTACTGAAAATATAATTTGATTTACTACTTTGGGAATATATACAATAATGTGATTCAGCTCAACATTTCATTCACTCACTCAGCAATAACTTCTTAAGGGCATACGGCACATAATGGTCTTTCCCCAAACTCAGATCAGATCAGATCAGTCACTCAGTCATGTCCAACTCTTTTCGACCCCATGAATCTCAGCACGCCAGGCCTCCCTGTCCATCACCAACTCCCCGAGTTCACTCATACTCACGTCCATCGAGTCAGTGATGCCATCCAGCCATCTCATCCTCTGTTGTCCCCTTCTCCTTCTGCCCTCAATCCCTCCCAGCATCAGAGTCTTTTCCAATGAGTCAACTCTTCGCATCAGGTGGCCAAAGTACTGGAATTTTAGCTTTAGCATCATTCCTTCCAAAGAACACCCAGGACTGATCTCCTTTAGAATGAACTGGTTGTATCTCCCTGCAGTCCAAGGGACTCTCAAGAGTCTTCTCCAACACCACAGTTCAAAAGCATCAATTCTTCAGCACTCAGCCTTCTTCACAGTCCAACTCTCACATCCATACATGACCACAGGAAAAACCATAGCCTTGACTAGACGAACTTTTGTTGGCAAAGTAATGTCTCTGCTTTTGAATACGCTATCTAGGTTGGTCATAACTTTCCTTTCAAGGAGTAAGCGTCTTTTAATTTCATGGCTGCAGTCACCATCTGCAGTGATTTTGGAGCCCAGAAAAATAAAGTCTGACACTGTTTCCACTGTTTCCCCATCTATTTCCCATCAAGTGATGGGGCCGGATGCCATGATCTTTGTTTTCTGAATGTTGAGCTTTAAGCCAACTTTTTCACTCTCCACTTTCACTTTCATCAAGAGGCTTTTGAGTTCCTCTTCACTTTCTGCCATAAGGATGGTGTCATCTGCATATCTGAAGTTATTGATATTTCTCCCGGCAATCTTGATTCCAGCTTGTGTTTCTTCCAGTCCAGCATTTCTCATGATGTACTCTGCATATAAGTTAAATAAATAGGATGACAATATACAGCCTTGACGAACTCATTTTCCTATTTGGAACCAGTCTGTTGTTCCATGTCCAGTTCTAACTGTTGCTTCCTGACCTGCATACACATTTCTCAAGAGGCAGATCAGGTGGTCTGGTATTCCCATCTCTTTCAGAATTTTCCACAGTTTATTGTGATCCACATAGTCAAAGGCTTTGGCATAGTCAATAAAGCGGAAATAGATGCTTTTCTGGAACTCTCTTGCTTTTTCCATGATCCAGCGGATGTTGGCAATTTGATCTCTGGTTCCTCTGTCTTTTCTAAAACCAGCTTGAACATCAGGAAGTTCACGGTTTACATATTGCTGAAACCTGGCTTGGAGAATTTTGAGCATTACTTTACTAGCGTGTGAGATGAGTGCAATTGTGCGGTAGTTTGAGAATTCTTTGGCATTGCCTTTCTTTGGGATTGGAATGAAAACTGACCTTTTTCCAGTCCTGTGGCCACTGCTGAGTTTTCCAA
>NW_011494811.1:100587-111163 GCF_000754665.1 Bison bison bison
GAATAGCTCAACTGGAATTCCATCACCTCCACTAGCTTTGTTCGTAGTGATGCTTTCTAAGGCCCACTTGACTTCACATTCCAGGATGTCTGGCTCTAGGTCAGTGATCACAGCATTGTGATTATCTGGGTCATCCCCAAACTCAAGTATAAAGTAAAATATATGTATAGATAAAATCCTGAATCCTTTGATTATTTTATTAACGAGTAAGGAGTTGCTGGAAAGTATGTAATAGAATTGACTGTGGCATAGCCCTCAATCAGGGTGATAAATTGCACAGAAGAATGAAAATGAGTTGACAATTTAGTCTCAACTGCATTGGCAGGCGAAGGTAGGAAAACAGTGGGATCAGTGCATTTGGGGCACGTGTTTATGGCAGTGGATTTCCGAGGATAATGAGTCTGATACCACGTGGCCTATTTCCGCGGACTGTGATTTTGTGACACTTGACAGCTGATGCTGCTTTTCCTCAAGTGCTCATCTTCCCCCCACCTCTTTAGTATAGTCTTCTTGTCTGAGAATTAATAGCTGTTTTCTTTTGGATCATAATCTTCAGTTTTTATATGTAGTTGTGGGCCTTACTGAAATTAATGTAATGGATTTGTTTTCCTTTAAATTGTAAGATATTAAACACGTTGAAGATTTTCTTTGCACTTTGGCAATAAAAGGACAAAAAAATTCTGAGTTAAATTTTACCCCCTGTTAAACCCTGAAAGATCTGGAGAAGGCAATGGCACCCCACTCCAGTACTCTTGCCTGGAAAATCCCATGGACAGAGGAGCCTGGAAGGCTGCAGTCCATGGGGTCGCTAAGGGTTGGACACAGAGTCAGACACAACTGAAGCAACTTAGCAGCAGCAGCAGCAAACCCTAAAAGAAAATAAATTTCCTTGTTAGATAGTTTAAAAAGAGGTCTTTCTCAAAAGGGTCTTTCTAGAAGGCCACAGCATCCATATCACCTGAGGTACTACAGCTTAGCAGTAAAGAGTACCTCCTCACACCTGCTAAGTAGAAATTTCTAGTGATGGGACCTGGGGCTCTGCCATTGAAAAAACATTTGTGTTGGTTTTAAAAATGACCCTAGAGGATAGGGAGAGACTGAAGAAAGAGGCAGACCATTCCAGATTGGCAGCTGGCAGTTGTCACAAGCAAAGGAATTTACATGAGAGGCTTGTCTTTGGGCGGCTGTAAGGCAAGTAGATTTCTATACCCTGCCAGAATCTTGAAATCTTACCTAGAGGTCTTATCTGGGTTTAGTCATGTATACCCTTCAGATGGCCTCAACAATACCTTACTTTGTCAAGGTGACAGTTCTTGGAACACTGTAATAATGTGGGCAGGATGTTCATTCCAAGGATGGGGAGATGGGGAGGAGCCTCTGATCGCCCAGGTTCAGCTCACAAGTCAACCAGAGGTCACATCCTCACTGTGACCTCCTCCAACAACTTGTGACCAACCCACAACCTGTGAGTCACTTCGTTCATAGAATGCCCAGCATTTCTGTTACTACTAACAGCATAATCTCCTTCTCAGGAGGGGTCTCTGGCAAGCAAGCTAATTGTGATATGAAGAGGATTTTCTTTCTCTCTTTCCAGCACAACTACACCGTTTAGTACTTGGTCTGTGGCTTTGAACGTCCTGTGTCTGGGAATGTGTTTATATCATGGGGCTGGAATGGTAATGTTTTGAAACTCAGAAGTAATGTTATGTCAGATTGGAACGTATATTTACAAAGTCCCAGTGTTTAGTAGCCGGAGAAGGCAATGGCAACCCACTCCAGTACTCTTGCTTGGAAAATCCCATGGACGGAGGGGCCTGGTGGGCTGCAGTCCACGGGGTCACTAGGAGTCAGACACGACTGAGCAACTTCACTTTCACTTTTCACTTTCATGCATTGGAGAAGGAAATGGCAACCCACTCCAGTGTTCTTGCCTGGAGAATCCCAGGGATGGGGGAGCCTGGGGGGGCTGCTGTCTATGGGGTCGCACAGAGTCGGACACGACTGAAGCAACTTAGCTGCAGTAGCAGCAGCAGTAGCAGCAGTGTCTAGTAATCAAGATGTCAGGATATGTATGTATACAACCAATGCACAGAGGAGAAAATTTACATCAACAATAACAAGTTTTTGAAAACCTACACCAGCCCCAAACAAACCATGGGATTCTCTTCACATCAGTTGTTTGGACCATGCTTCTTCATCAGATCACCTCCTAAGCATGATTTCAGGCGCCCCCATCTAGGATCTTGTGGCCAGAATCATCACAGAATAGGCAGCTGTTTGTGTGATGTGATCTGAAATATTGCACTGGTCACCTCAGCCAAAAATATCTGTCCCTCACCTCTACTCTGTCCCCCTGCTGCTAGCTTCTGGGATTCCCACAGTTTTTGATAAGCAGTTACAGGTACATCTGGTTAGGACCTTGATAAATAGTGTTGTATTTCAATTAGAAAGATCCTTTATTGAGGCAAAATCCATCAGTTACTGACAGTTGGGCTTCTCAGGTGGTACTAGCAGTAAAGAACCCACCTGCCAACGGAGAAGACATAAGAGAAGTGGGTTCGATCCCTGGGTTGGGGAGATCCCCTGGAGGAGGGCATGGCAACATACTCCAGTATTCTTGCCTGGAGAATCCCATGGACATGAGGAGACTGGCAGGGTATGGTCTATGGGGTCGCAAAGAGTCAGACACAACTGAAGCGACTTAGCCTGCATGCACACACAAGCAGTTAGCCCCATCTCCCTCAACTGAACACATACCATCCTCTGTAAAACCCTCCGTGAAACCCCCTCTGCCAGACGTGGCAAAGCTTTCTCCTTAATAGAACTGTATTTTAATTAATTTAAGATCTTTTGCAAATATTTAAGAACCAGAGCTCAGCTCATAGGGTATTCTCAGCCCTTGCAGTCTTGTGTTTGCCAACTCCTAATTGACGTTCCAAAGAACACAGAAATGAAATTTGTACCATTTGCCCAAACCAAAGCCTAGGTAGATGACTATTTCTCAAGACAACAGAACTGTACCCGATGCTCAAAATGTTCAACAATGTTCTTTTGCCCCTTTTCGTGCCATCACCCAAGACCCAAAAGCCATTTTCTCTTTAATCTGGAGAACATTCTCATGAGGCTCCAAAAGTTCCCTCATACCCCTTTGCATCCAATCACCTCCCTCCACCTTCACTGGGCAGCCACTGATGTTTTCTGTCCCTGTGGTTCTGCGTTTTCCGGAATGTCATATCATTGAAAGCATACAGTACACATTTGTCTGTCAGGCTTCTTTTGGTTGGCATAATGCCTTTGCGATTCACCCATGATGTTCCATGTACCAGCAGCCCATTCAGTTTTAGTGCTGGCTAGTGTTCCCTTGTACGATTTATACCATAGTTTGTTTGTTCACACCAGCCATCTGTTGATAAGCACCACGCTTGTGATATGTTCTATTCCTAGGAGGCCATAACCTATCTGAGACTTATGGGCACACAGAATATATAAATTGACTCTGTAACAGAAAGTTTGTTGTCTACCAAACCCATTCCTTGCCCCATCCCAATCGCTGATGCTCCTCAACTTCCTCTTTCATCTTTGCTGGCTTCTCCCCCTTCTAGCAACATGAGTCAAGGATGATCTAGATCCAGAGTGGATCTTCATTAAACTAAGCTAGTCATGGTGATTCCATTTCTGTGGCCGTATGACAAAAGGGACCTGATGGAAAATCTGCTGGGAGCTACTGTAAAAAAAGCTTCTTCGCCTTTAATCCCTGTTCTCCTGATCTCCCTAGCCCCCACAATCTCCTACATATGTGAATGAGTTCCTGCTCTCACAGGAGCCTTCAAGAAGTAAGCTAGAGCAAAATTTTTCAATGGGTGTTGGGGTTCCCCTTTGGTGAATTCCTATTACATTGACTTCTGTGGCAAACAAAAAGAACGTGGAACGTTCTCCAAAATACCTGACCAGTGCTGTTCAAAACTATCGTGACCATGATAAACAAAGGAAGAATGAGAAACTGACACAAATCAGAGGAAACACATGTGAGTAAGTGCAATGTAGCGTCCTGGATTGCATCTGGAATGCAGAAGGGACAACAGCGGAAAAACATATGACACCTGAATCAAGCTGGTAGTTCAGTTAACAGTATTGCACCTGTGTTAGTTTCTTAGCTTTGATAAGTGTACCAGGGTTATGTAAGATGTTAGCATTAGGGGAAGGTGTATATGGAAACATTACATTAGGGTGAAGCAGTTATGGAAATACTCCGTGCCATCATGGAACTTTTCTATAACTCTAAAATTATTCCAAAAAAATTTTAAGTCCATAGGATATTTTGAAAGTTATAAGGCTTTTGTGATTTATGGCTTAAAAGGTATCACCTCAATTTGTTCAGGGTGGCTTTGAGAGTTTATTAATTCATTCAACAAATATTTATTGAGTTCTTACTAAACATCAGGCACAATTTAGGTGCTAGAAATATATCATGTACAAAACAGACATAAAGCCTGTCCTCATAGCACCTACCTTGTAGTAAGGAAGGTTAAATAGAAAGAAAAGGGAAAGAAAGAATCAAATAAATATATTGTCAGTAACAATAATGTCATAAAGAAAATAAAGCTGGATAATGTCATTTTACAGCCAGAGGTTACAGAAGGCCTTTCTGATGATAAGTGATATTTGAGCACAGACTTGAAGAGGGTGGGCAAGCCGTGTAGATATCTAGGGTAAAATCTAGTGAGACAGAAGCAACAGCTTTTGCAAAGGCTCTGGGTGAGAATGAGCTTGGCATGTTCAAAGAGCAGAATATACAAGGAAGAAAGAGTAGAAGGAGAAGAGTTCAGAGAAATACCTGGGGTTCAGATCATGGCAAACCTTGAGACCATGATAAAGACTTTGGATGTTATTTTAAGTGCAGTGGAAAACCGCTGGGAGGGGAAAGGCCTTTGAGTAGGAGAACAACAATCATAATTATTACTGAAATTCTAGCTGCTGTGTTTTAAACAGACTCTGGGGGGAAAGCCCAAGGACTAGCTATTGTAGTAATCAGTATGGTAAGGGAGGATGGTGTTTTGTCTCAGCTTACAATGACAGAGTGAAAGTAATGAGAAATCATTGACTTCAAGGATATAATTTAACTGATGACTCGCTGATAAACTGAATAAAGATTATGAGAAAAAGAGAGTCATGAATGATTCTAACCTTACAAACTAGGAAAAAGGATAGCACCATTTACCAAAGTGAACAGTGAGACAGAACAGGTGTGCTGGACACCAGCACACAGACTAGGACCGTGTTGGTCTGACATGTCTGCTGGGAAGTTGTATGTTCATTTCTGTCCTTTGGGGGAAGAATGAGGGCTGCAGATGTAATATGGATGGGATTTAAAGTCATGGAACTTAGAGAATTTCCTGTAGCAGTGACATTATCTACAGAGAGCAAAACAGGGTCAAAAAGCTTGAGAGAATCCTCAAAGCATATCAGTCAGTTCAGTCGCTCTGCTGCTGCTGCTGCTGCTAAGTCACTTCAGTTGTGTCCGACTCTGTGCGACCCCACAGACTGCAGGCCATCAGGCTCCCCTGTCCCTGGGATTCTCCAGGTAAGAACACTGGAGTGGGTTGCCATTTCCTTCTCCAATGCATGAAAGTGAAAAGTGAAAGTGAAGTCGCTCAGTCGTGTCTGACTCCTAGTGACCCCATGGACTGCAGCCCACCAGGCTCCTCCGTCCATGGGACCTTCCAGGCAAGAGTACTGGAGTGGGGTGCCATTGCCTTCTCCAGTTCAGTTGCTCAGTCATGTCGAACTCTTTTCCACCCCATGGACTGCAGCACGCCAGGCCTCCCTGTCCATCACCAACTCCTGGAGTTCACTCAAACTCATGGCCATTGAGTTGGTGATGCCATCCAACCATCTCATCTTCTGTCATCCCCTTCTCCTCCTGCCTTCAATCTTTCCCAGCATCAGCGTCTTTTCAAATGGGTCAGCTCTTCGCCTCAGGTGGCCAAAGTATTGGAGTTTCAGCTTCAACATCAGTCCTTCCAATGAACATTCAGGACTGATATCCTTTAGGATGGACTGGTTGGATCTCCTTGCAATCCAAGGGACTCTCACGAGTCTTCTCCAACACCACAGTTCAAAAACATCAATTCTTCAGTGCTCAGCTTTCTTTATAGTCCAACTCTCACATCCATACATCACCTCTGGAAAAACCGAAGTCTTGACTAGACGGACCTTTGTTGGCAGAGTAATGTCTCTGCTTTTTAATATGCTGTCTAGGTTGGTCATAATTTCCCTTCCAAGGAGTAAGTGTCTTTTAAATTCATGGCTGCAGTCACTATCTGCAGTGATTTTGGAGCCCCCAAAAATAAAGTCAGCCACCGTTTCCATTGTTTCTCCATCTATTTGCCATGAAGTGATGGGACAGGATGCCATGATCTTTGTTTTCTGAATGTTGAGCATTAAAGCCAACTTTTTCACTCTCCTCTTTCACTTTATAATTTGTGTTAATTACACTTACCCTCACACACACATACACATATACAAGCCTACGGGCCTTCCTTTCCCACTGAAAATCACTTTTTTGTCTCTCTTATGAGGCGTCCAACTGGGGCATCAGAAACTAATGCATTTTAACATGCATTTCAGCAAGATATAAGTGTGTCCATTAGGTTTAATATACACAGAAGCAGGCACTTAGCATTTAAAATACCCTAATCAGAAATGCTATTCTAAGGGTGATTGCCCCATGTTGATCTTTTCACAATTTGCAAGGAAGAGTTATAAGAAAGTTTCTGAGTTCATTTTAATTAACCCCAAATACTTTCTTACTCCCATTTTTCTCCATTCTGGCCTCTTTTCAGATAAAGTCTTTATTTCCTTCCTCTTTTTCTTTAGTAAACTCAGCTCCATCATGAGCACTCAACCCTCCACCCTCCTCAGCCGTGTCCACCTCCAGTGATTCACTTTCGGGCTTCCTCTGCCATCTTGGCCCTCCCCACACTGTTACAGTATAACTCTCCTCATTTATAAGAAACATGATTACTCCACAGCAAACTGTGAACCCAACAGCAATTAAAAATAAATCCTCAGTTTTGGGGTCCAGATGATAAGGCTGCTGAGCTGTCTTGGGTATGCGTAGCTTAGGCCGGTCTTCTTCTCAGCTCTATGGGCAATGGATCTCGAAGACCTGGGTCTGAATTAATAGGTGTTATGGATTTATTTGAGGTCCCTGGTGGCCCAGCTGGTAAAGATCCCACCTGCCAATGCAGGAGATGCAAGAGACATGGGTTTGATCCCTGGAAGATCCCCTGGAGAAGGAAATGGCAAGCAGCTCCAGTATTTGGACAGAGGACCCTGGCGGACCTTAGTCCATGGGGTCACAAAGAATTAGACACAACTGGGCACACACATGCGTATGCACATGAGCACACACACACAGGTTTACCTAAAACTATTACAATCAGTACCCTGTTCATGCAAAGGAAGGCTCTGTGTTTTTAAGCCTATCTACATATTTTGAACCCCTCTCATTACACCATGAAATAAATATTTCTTATGTGCATTGTGCTAATTAACAAATCCTCTGCAATGGGTGATAAAGATAATGGAAGCTGTGTTTAATAAGCCCACCCAACACCCCCCCACACACATGCACACACGTGGGCTTTAAATGACAGTCTCTGTGAATTCTCTACTCCCGGAATAGGCATTCCTCTAGGATATTTCAAATATTAACTGTCTGCTTCTCTGTCCACCTATGCATCTAATACATAAAAATCTTGTTGCCCTGTGGGTTAAACGGCAGTTTCCTCATCCTCAAAGTTCTGATGAATTGGAAACTCTGGCAATGGGGACTGAAAGTCAACCATTTACCAGGCGCTGTGGGTAATTCAAGTGGTTCTGATGCCCCCTAGAGTTTGAGGATTCCTGCGGCAGAGAGAAAGGGGAGGGGGCCCTGCCCTGCCCCACACTTGCACATGCTCTGGGAAACTGAGCCAAGGGAGGAACCCACCCTCATTCTTCCTCCCTTCAGGGGCTGCGACTGTATTAATACAAGTAGCCATAGAGAAGTTAGGAGCAATTCTGGAGGATTTATGAGCTGCAGGTGACAGAACCCACTTCTTATCCAGAATTTCCCAGGATTTTCCAAGCACATTACCATAAAGGAAATGGGCCCTTGGTCCCCTTCTGGTTTACCTCAGCCTGAGGGCGGATCGTGTATGACTTGACTAGGAGTATCTCTTTCTGGGAAAATGAAAAATTATTCTTTAACCAAGAAGAGGAGAAGAATTAAATGTTTTAAATGCAACTGCCTAGAAACCGTGGTTGTACAGTACCTTGTGCTGTGTCTATTCAGTCGTGTCCAATTCTTTTGCGACCCTATGGACTGTAGCCCACCAGGCTCCTCTGTCCATGGGATTCTCCAGGCAAGAGTACTGGGGTGGGTTGCCATTCCCTTCTCCAGGGGATCTTCTCAACTCAGGGATTGAACCCACTTGTCTTAGGACTTCTGCATTGGTAGGTGGGTTCTTTACCACTAGCGCCACCTGGGAAGCCCATTCTATACCTCAGATTATACATTTAAAATAATACAGTAAAATTATACTATTCCTAAAAAATAGAACAGCTAAGATGAAGATTAAAAACTAATCTCCAGAGAGTATCCGACAACAGATGAATGGATAAAGAAGATATGGTGTACATATGTATTTGTACATATATACACACATATATATTTGTGTGCGTGTATATATATATATATATGCACACACACTAATCAGCCATAAAAAAGAACGAACTTTTGCTGTTTGCAATAACATGGATGGACTTGGAAGGTATTATGCTTAGTGAAGTGAATCAGAGAAAGACATATCACTTATATGTGGAACCTAAAAAATAAAACAAACTAGTGAATATAACAGAGAAGCAGACTCACAGACATAGATGTTAGTGATTACCAGTGGGGAGAGGAGAGGGGCAAGGAAGGCGCAAGGGATTAGAGGCAAAAAGGCTACTATGTATAAAATAAATAAACTACTAAGGATACATTGTATAGCATAGGAAGGATAACCAATATTTTACAATAAATATAAATGGAGTATAACTTTTAAAAATTGTGAATCACTATGTTGTACACCTGAAACATATAATATTATACATCAACTGCTGCTACTGCTGCTGCTGCTGCTGCTAAGTCGCTTCAGTGATGTCCGACTCTGGGCGACCCTATAGATGGCAGCCCACCAGGCTCCTCCGTCCCTGGGATTCTCCAGGCAAGAACACTGGAGTGGGTTGCCATTTCCGTCTCCAATGCATGAAAGTGGAAAGTGAAAGTGAAGTCGCTCAGTCCTGCCCGACTCTTAGTGACCCCATGGACTGCAGCCCACCAGGCTCCTCCATCCATAGGATTTTCCAGGCAAGAGCACTGGAGTGGGGTGCCATTGCCTTCTCCGTATACATCAACTATATCTCAATAAAAATTTTTTTCAAGTATTATTATATACCAGTAGTTATGGTACTAATAAGTTTAATATGACCAAATGGAATTCATTCCCATAAGAATTCGACAACTTCACACATCAGTTTATTGTAGAGGAAGTGTCTTTAGGCACTGATTGATACCCAAAATAGCACAATCATTGGTCAAGAAAGTAAATTTGATGTGACTCGGAATCAATAAATATTTTACTTACTTGTTGCAAAGGAAAAACTACTCATCCCCAAGGAAATTCTTAGAGTGCTTAGTTTTGAGAATGATAGATTGTTAAACAAAATTACATACCAAGAATGAAAACTATCTCATGTAATGGAAAAAGATCAAGGTTTAAGAAAATATACACACATAAATATTTACACTGAGGGAATATTTTTAAGTAGGAGGCTTCTTTTTTTTAAACTACTGAATCCAATAAAATGGAAACACAAAATTATTTGGTGGTAAACTAGATCCCTGTTTGTATCTCTTTCCTCTCAATTAATGAAGAATTTCAGCAATAAAATTCCAATCCTAATAAACTATGCATTTTCATTCCCTTGGGAGGTCTCTGAAATTATGCAACATTAAGAGAAGGGGTCTATCCCTTCTATTATCCTTAGCTAATCCCTTCATGGGATCAAGTGTTTAGCAACTGATTTCATGTACCAAGTGAAAACAAGCCTGTAAATGGTGAATGAAGCCTTCTTTAATTTCACTGTGCTGATGAATATGAGAAGTATGGTCCAAAGGAGATTAACTGAAGCTGAAAAATCTAAAAACCACCAGAATAAAATGTACACAGAGCATTCTTCTAAGTTACTCTATTCAGTTCAGTTCAGTTCTTCAGTCACTCAGTCTTGTCCGACTCTTTGCAACCCCATGAACCACAGCACACCAGGCCTCCCTGTCCATCATCAACTCCCAGAATCCACCCAAACCCATGTCCATTGAGTCGGTGATATCATCCAACCATCTTATCCTCTGTCATCCCCTTTTCCTCATGCTCTCAATCTCTCCCAGCATCAGGGTCTTTTCCAATGAGTCAGCTCTTTGCATCAGGTGGCCAAAGTATTGGAGTTTCAGCTTCAGCATCAGTCCTTCCAATGAACACCCAGGACT
>NW_011494811.1:111263-131301 GCF_000754665.1 Bison bison bison
AGTCCAAGGGACTCTCAAGAGTCTTCTCCAACACCACAGTTCAAAAGCATCAATTCTTTGGCACTCATCTTTCTTTATAGTCCAACTCTCACATCCATACATGACCACTGGATTCTATTAGAGAAGCTTAATTTGACAAGGAAACACCTACCATTAGAAGTCCTAGATGATAATTTTGCCATGAATTCCTGCTATTTACTCTGCTGATGAAAGAAGAGGCTCAGAAAGGATCATGAAATGCAGAAAGGATTACAGCTGGGAGCAGAACTCCATTCTTCTGATTCCAGCCCTGCTGCTGCTGCTGCGGCTAAGTTGCTTCAGTTGTGTCTGACTCTGTGCGACCCCATAGATGGCAGCCCACCAGGATCCCCCATCCCTGGGATTCTCCAGGCAAGAACACTGGAGTGGGTTGCCATTTCCGTCTCCAATGCATGAAAGTGGAAAGTGAAAGTGAAGTCGCTCAGTCGTATCCAACTCTTAGCGACCCCATGGACTGCAGCCCACCAGGCCTCTCTGTCCATGGGATTTTCCAGGCAAGAATACTGGAGTGGGGTGCCATTGCCTTCTCCGGATTCCAGCCCTGCATTCTTCTTAATGGTGCTTGTTAAAAAGTTTTCCCTGTTGTTTGTATTTGTGTTGCTTGTTTAACTGAAGAACACTCAGGACTCAAATAATGATAGAGGGAGCGGCTGCCCCATGTGGGGGTCTGCTGCCTAGGCTGTGACCTCTACTGAACTTGAGGGCTCATCAGGTCACAGGTAGACACCACTCTGGTTCCCATCCACCCCTCCTCCAGACTCCCTGTTGCTTGACCTTGGACAAATATAATAATTCCATGCTTCTCTCTTCCTTTGTAAACAGTGGTGGTAAAAACCTTTGCCCTGCCAAACCACCCTATGTGTACTTTTAAAACAGCAGCAGAAGAGGCTGCATGACGTCAACGCTGTAGCCAGTCTGCAGTGAAGTCCGTCACGGGGACCATGTGACCCTGACACCAGTCAGGGAGCTCTGACAGGCTCAGAGCCAGTATGACCATCACCTGCATCTCCACACTCAAAGCTGGCAGAGGATCCAGTCAGGACAAGCGTCTAAGGTCACTGGTGACACAAAAGGTGGTCCTAATAGCAGAAGTGTAGATAATTAACTCTAAGGGATTTTAAGACCTCTCCTGTCCCAGGATCTGACCCAAATAGTGACTGATGGCATTCTATTTCTGGTCAGCTAGAACCCTGACTCTGGGCTTCCTGCCATCTCTTTTCAGCCATTCTCCTGGCTGGCTGATGACAACTGGGCTGTTTCCTCAGCTTAACCCTCGGCACACTCTAAGATGGGTTCTCAAATGGTATGTGCTCAGTCACTTCAGTCGTGTCCGACTCTTTGTGACCCCATGGACTGTAGCCCACCAAGCTCCTCTGTCCGTGGGATTTCCCAGGCAAGAATACCGGAGTGGGTTGCCATGCCCTCCTCCAGGGGATCTTCCTGACCCAGGAATTGAACCTGCAGCTACAGCATCGCAGGCGGATTCTTTACCCACAGAGCCACCTGGGAAGCCCTTCTCAAATGGTGTTCATCCCCAAATCAGCTGGGATACCTTTGGAAATGCTTGTTTCCAGGCTGTGCTCCCAGGGGTTCTGATTCAGTGGCTTTGGTGAGTGTCCTGGGAATCTGCATTTTAACAAACAGCGTAACTGAGGATCACTGATCCTCCACCCTTTGCCCTGCATGCTGAATCGGGACACAGACAAGCCTCCTGATTAGGCAACAGGCTCTTCCATGGCCATTCTGCCAGGCTCACCCCAGCCCCGGATGCCCTGGTCCTTTCAGGCGCCTGCTCAGCTGGTCCCCTCGGAGACCCCCCGCCCCCACACCTTGGCTGCCTCTGAATGGGTGTGGGCTCTGCCTCTGAAGAATTCCTAAACCATTTTTATCTCCCAGGCCGGTGGCTGTAGGCTTGAAATCAGGCTAATTCTCTTTTCAACCCTTCAACACAAAAGATTCATTTTCCTCCCTTTCTTGGGCAATACGCTTATTTGCCTTGAGGAACCTAGACTTATGAAACACATAAGCCTACTTACTAGAATGTCTTGAAAGCAGCTTCTCCCTCAGCCCATGGCATCAGCCATTCCGTCTGTGTGGCCCTTTGGGTGGCTGCTAATGGAAAATTCAATCAACAATAAAGAGATTTCTTGACCCGGGTCACCGCAAGGTCCAGAGCCAGGGCAGGCCTCAAGCCTGTCTTGGTTCGGTTTCTTTCCATCTGTTTTTGCTTTGTTTTGTTTTGTTTTCAATCTCTCTTTGCCTTGCAGAGTGTAACAACACCCAACTCCATATCCACAGAGGGAGAGAGACTGTGTCTGCCATAACATTTCAAGCAAAATAATCCTGGCTTTCTCCTGACTAGGCCATGTCTGTTACAGGCTTCCTCGGAGCCAATGACTGCAGACTCCTAGTTGACTTACCCCGACCCCAAAGCTGGGGGGACAGGCATGGGGTCCCCCAATAACATAGGCTGTATGGGGTGGGGTGGACCCTGGGTCCTTTAGGATGGGGGAAGGGAGGAACGGGGTACAGGGTAGTCTTACAACGACCACCGAAACAGCTAGTGCTAGCCCCAAATTCACCCAGGGGATCCTCTGGTTAAAAGCAGTAGAAATCAGGCACAAAATAAGTCTTTGGTGGCTAATCGGCTACCTATGAACACAGGCGAAGGAGACGTGAGGGGTAATGGAAACAGCAGGGCTTTCATCCAATGAGGAAAGGGTTCGTTCAACACACAAGTTTCTCTTCTCTACTCACTCTTGCCTCCAAATTCAATCTTGAAGTTTTCCCCAGATAAAAGTCACTTCACATCTAATTCTTCTTATTCTTTGCTGCTGCTGCTGCTAAGTTGCTTCAGTCGTGTCCCACCCCATAGACGGCAGCCCACCAGGCTCCACCATCCCTGGGATTCTCCAGGCAAGAACACTTGAGTGGGTTGACATTTTCTTCTCCAATGCAGGAAAGTGAACAGTGAAAGGAAAGTTGCTCAGTCGTGTCTGACTCTTCGTGACCGCATGGACTGCAGCCCACCAGGCTCCTCCAGTAACTTTATATCACTTAAGAAATCTGACAGACAGCTCCTCTTAAAGGCATGGTGCCTGTTTTCTTGGTAAGTATAAAAGTATGCTTAAGAAGTGTTACAGAAAGCAGGGACTGCCTGCTTGCTGCTCAAAAGTCAATAAAGAGGCCAGGTGGGTGGAAAAGAAAGTTTTCTTTATTTTGGATGCCGGCTACCAGCTGGGGTAGGGGGGACGGTGAAGGCCAACTGCCACTCACTCCAACCCCAGCAATCAGGGGATAGAGCTTTTATAGACAGAGGGAGGGCACTCCACGCAGAAACGCACAGTTAGCTCTCACAGTCATCTTCGGATTGGTCATCGGTGGTCTGACCAGTGTCATCTTAGTTGTTTTAGGTACAGTTAATCTTCAGTTCCAGAGTCAGTTTGTTTCCATTTCTTTGAAGCCAGTTCTCGAAATTGTGGCAGCTTATGTCATGATTACAGTCTGGTCATCATGCAGTTAACGTCTCCACGTGGTGAGGGTTTCAGTATCTATAAGACAGCTCACAGGATATGGCTCAGAATATTATCTATAGCCCTTAAGAGGGAACTAAAGGCCCTTGACTATGGTTAATGACTAAACTGTTATTATCCGGTCTCCTCTGACTGTTTTCCTTTATTTCTGCATTCTCTCACTTCTCTGGTTAACTTTATTCACTGGGTAAAGTTTTTCCACAGACAAAAGACAGGCAGAGGACATGGGCCTGGGGGGCAAGGATCACAGGTTCCTGATTAGTTTCAGAAGAACAAATCAAGGTAAAACATTTTTATCCATGGAAACAGTAGTTCATATATCGAGATTTTTTCCTTTGAAGAAATTGGTATCAAATTGTTTTTTTAAAACTATACCCATTTACCATTTGCAGGCATAGATTCAGGACCCAGAAACAGAAAGGATCCAATATTTTTTTAAGAGAAACCACTTGTCAGTTAGGAGCGATCTGAGTAAGCTAAAGCTCAAAACTAAGTTAGAAGAGAAAGGAAAAAAAAAAGATCAATTAGGACTTGCAGAGATTCTAAGTAGAAAACAAGCTCCCCAGGGTCCATGAACCATCTCCAAGCAGAGGGAAGAGAAGTAACACTTGGTCTTTGGTGTGGGTTCCTCTAAATCCATGCCACCCCAGATGTAGCCCATGGGGATCTTATGTTCCCATTACCAGAGAATGACTTAGGAAAGGATGGAAAATGAACCATTATTGACAGAGACTGCTCTGAAAAGACACAGGAATGGACAAGTCTTCCTCTTCAACCAGGCACTGTCTTGTTGGGCTATGGTGCCTAGAACTTGGCAGTCAGCTGGTCTGAGGACCAAAGCCACCAGGGAGGGCAGAATAGGAGAGTCTCAGAGACGTAAAGCTGGGGCATGCCTGCCACCTAAAGCCTGTCCTGACTCTGTGCTTCCTGCCACTTGAAGTGGTAAACTTCCCTATATGAAGCTGCTGGAGTCAGGACTTTGAATTAATTGCAGCAGAATGCTTTCTTACGCACAGGATTTTGGTGACCATGGGTTCTAACACTAAAATTCTAGTGGGTAAACTTGATAATCCATTTAATTGGTATAGGATGCTTTGGGCTGCAAAGTAGAGAATACATGACAAAAGGCTTTAAACAATAAGGATATTTCTTTATCTTGCTTAACAAGAAATAGGGAGGCAGATATTTTCCAGGCTATCTACCTAGTTAGACTCCAAATCTGTCACCCTCAGATGACAAGGTCAAAAGCAACTAAGGAGATATGGAATTCATTCATGCTTGCTTCTAACTTTCTCACCAAAGAAAATTGTTCCTAGAAGCCGCTTCACACATTTCCCCTCAAGTCTCATTGGTCAGAACTGAGTAGGTTACATGGCCATCTTCCCTTCAAGCAAGCCCCTATGCTATGCTATGCTAAGTCGCTTCAGTCATGTCCGACTCTGTGCGACCCCATAGACGGCAGCCCACCAGGCTCCCCCGTCCCTGGGATTCTCCAGGCAAGAACACTGGGATGGGTTGCCATTTTCTTCTCCAATAAGCAAGTCCCTGGCGTTTCCAAAATCTTATGGAGACGACTCTCTCATGCAGGAGAAGGTGGGAAGGGAATGACCAGCAGGTAGGAGACCCAATCGCCTTAGTTAAATCCTCCCGACCGAGTTTCCTCCAACCCAAGTTATGCTCACAGTTTTCCACAGGAGGAAAAATGCTCATACTCTTTCGGCAGAAAATGTATAATAATCCATCCGCTTAGATCCAAATATTTAATGATAGCTGTGTATCAAACTCTTAGAAACACCTGTGAATTTCACGTTGCCTGGTGCACCAACAGCAGGGAAGGAAGAGGCTCTCATTTAGCTGGTAAATTATGACAAAGCCCTCTTACTGGGCAAGAAGCTAGTGAAGGTAGCCTGTGCCCTCCTAGGGAGGAAGCATTCATGTTTAAACCCTTGTCTTGTTAAATGGGTGGTGCGTGCTCAGTCACTCAGCCGTGTCAATTTGTGACCCTATTTGTGACTGGCATAGGGCGCCAGGCTCCTCTGTCCATGGGATTTTCCAGGTAAGAACACTGGAGTGGGTTGCCATTTCCCTTCCCCAGGGGATGTTCCTGACCCAGGGATTGAACCCACGTCTCCTGTGTCTCCTGCGTTGCAGGCGGATTCTTTATCTGCTGAACCACCGAGGAAGGATGTTAAATGGGTCATTAGACAACAATGTGATGCCTGAAGTACTTGAAACTACACCTGCTCTTTATTGTATCTTCACAATTTTTCTGTTGTTCTTTTTTTTTCCTTCCCCAATATCTAGTGTATATTCTCAAAAATACCTTTTTAAAAAATATTTCTGGGATTGTTCTATGACCAGACCTTTCCAGGGATGTCTGGGATCTGGTCTGGGACATTTCCTACCAATATATTTTTCATAGAAATGGTAAAGAAGGAAGGGAAAGTAATATTAATTAAGTATCTATTACATGCCTTGTGGTACTTGCTCTTTTTGGATTCAATTCACTGAGCAGAGGGACAGTCTAGTAGAGAGAATACAGGCTATGTCTCCATACACAGATCCCTTAATTACTCCAACAGTATTCTTTACCCCTAAAATATGGATAATAGTTTCTACCTCATAGCATTGCTATGAGAACTAAATAATCTAAGCATGGGCTACCAGGTAGCATGTGCTCCAAAAATGACTGACACCCCTATGGGGTAGCCTCCAGTGGTGGACTGTATCCTGTCACTTATGACAGTTGATTTTTAGGTTTGCGGGGATTTTGCAGGCTAGCTGTTTAACAGTTGTTAGCTTGATGGGAATATTTATGTCCCAGAAATCAGCAAGCACTACAAAGCAGAGCTTTTCTTCTTGGAGAGCCAGTTGTGAAACATTTGCCGGTGTATCACTGATTAGTTCCATCTGATAGATGAGATTCAGAGAGGTCAAGTAACTTACCCAAGGATATACAGCAAGAAAAGGACAGAAATGGGATATGAACTCAGGTCCGTATCGTTGCAAACCTTTCTACTCATTTCTCTACTCATTCACAGGTATGAATATAAACTATTGTGCATTTTTCACAGCCATTCACTCTTTCATTTAGCAATTATTTATTAAGCATCTATGTAGTATGCGCCAAGCACTCTTCTAGAGACTGCAGGATCTACATATTTTAAAAAAAATGTCACAATGCCTCAAGTCTACCCTCAAGGGGTGGTCATCATCACTTTGAAATTAAACCTCATGTTATTTGAATTCAATCTACTTGTCAGCCACTGCTCAAGGCAGTATCCAAGGACTCTCTCTGCTCAAGTGTTGGACAAAATCATGAGGTTGGTAAACTGCCTTGGAGTCCACTCCACGCCATCCCTGCTGCAGCCCAGCCTTTCTCCCTCCAGATTTCTCCCGGCCAGAGTGTAAAAGCCGAACATTGAGAAATACGCTTATCGAGTTCCCTGGCCGTCCAGTCGTAAGGATTCAGTGCTTTCACTGCCACGGCGGGCCTGGGTTCAATCCCTAGTTAGGGAACTGATTTCCCACAGGCCAAGTAAGGCATCCAAAAAATAAATAAATAGGAATGTGCTTATTATATGTTATAATATGATGCTCTCAGAGTATTTGCATTTTTAGACAACAATCTCCAGGAGACAAAAGCTGATGCAATGAAGTAACCTGGCGAGAAATTATCTGTGGTCATCACAAACAGTGTAAGCTACTTCCTTCCTGCTTCCCCACCCAAATGTAGCACAACTTTTGATGTTTCCCAAACTTTGGTCATTCTAGTACTACTTTCTGTTTTTTTCCATACTATCACCTGTTTATTTTAATAAATACTTATATTTTCTTCTGTAAGTCAGTTCACTTTTTTTCCTTAAATTTATTTGAAAAGAAAGTGTCGAAAGGTGGAGGGGGGGAGATAAATTATGAGTTTAGAATTAATGTATACATACTATGTAAAATAGTCAACAAGGAGCTACAGTTTAGCACAGGGAACTCTACTCAATATTCTGTAATAATCTATATGGGGAAAGAATCTGAAAAAGAATGGATGTATGCACGCATGCCTGCATGCTCTTGTTTCAGTCGTGTCTGACTCTTTGCTTATGAACTGTAGGCTGCCAGGCTCCTCTTCCATAGGATTCTCCAGGAAGGAATACTGGAGTGGGTTGCCATGCCCTTGTCTAGGGTATCTTCCCAACCCAGGGATCGAACTCACTCCTCTTATGTCTTCTGCATTGGCAGGTGGGTTCTTTACCTCTAGTACCACCATATGTATAGGAGAAAGAAGTGAAGTCACTCAGTCCTGTCTGACTCTGCAACACTATGGACTATATATGTACATGTGTAACTAAATCACTTTGCTGCACACTTAAAACTATTACATTGTAATCAACTATCTGCACGTGCATGCTTGGTTGCTCAGTTACGTTGGACTCTTTGCGACTCTATGGACTGTAGCCTGCCAGGCTCCTCTGTTCGTGGGATTCTCTAGGCAAGAATACTGGAGTGGGTTGCCATTCCCTCCAATATAAAATAAAAAAAATTTTAAAGTGTCACTGCTTTAAATAAAAAACTATCATGAGTCACCAAAGATATGATAATCAAAATAAATATACAACTATTATACAGAAGAATGAAAGTGAAAGTCACTCAGTCATGTCTGACTCTTTGTGACCCCATGAATTGTACAGTCCATGGAATTCTCCAGGCCAGAATACTGGAGTGGGTAGCCTTTCCCTTCTCCAGAAAATCTTCCCAATCCAGGGATCGAACCCAGGTCTCCCTCATTGCAGGCAGATTCTTTACCAGCTGAGCCACAGAGGAAGCCCAAGAATACTGGAGTGGGTAGCCTATCCCTTCTCCAGGGGATCTTCCCAACCCAGCAATTGAACCAGGGTCTCCTGCATTGCAGGTGGATTCTTTACCAACTGAGCTGTCAGGGAATATTCCCATGTTTAATTCCAACAATCATCTCATAGGCCACCAGTGGTCCATGTATCTCACTCTAGAAACGCTGTTCTAAGAGTGGAGAGAGGGTTTCTCTCTTCCCAGGAGTTAAGTTAGCATTTAAAATACTCTGATCAAAAATGTTTATTCTAAGGGAAGTGTCCCTAAGTTGAGAGTTTAACAATTTGCAAGAATTATAAGAAAGGTTTTCGATGAACACAAAATGTTTTCTTATTCTTATTTTTCTCCATTCTGGCCTCTTTTCAGATAAAGTCTGTATTTCCTTCCTCTTCCTCTTTCTCTTTAGTAAACTCAGCTCCATCATGAGCACTCAACCCTCTGCCCTCCTCAGCAGTGTCTGCCCCCAGTGATTCACTTTGGGGCTTCCTCCACCAGCGTGGCCCTCCTCACCCCGTTGACATTACAACTCTCCTCATTTGTAAGAAGTATGATTATTTCACACCAAACTGTGAACCCAGAAGCAACCAAAAGTAAATGCTCAGTTTGGGGGTCTGGATGATAAAGCTGCTGAACTGTCTTGGGTATGTCTTGAGTGTGTCTTCAGGCTTTTCTTCTCAGCTCTATGGGCAATGGATCTCAAAGGCCTGGGCCTGAATTAATAGGTGTCAGGCATTTACCTAAACCTATGACAACTAGTTTACTCTGTTCATGCAAGGAAAGGGATGGGGGCTTCCTATGCAATATTTCTTAATCTACCTACATACCCTGCACCCTACTCATTTCACTAATGAAAAATATGATTTTATGTAATCCAATGCAACTCTCAATTCTGACTGAAGATAGATGTTTAGGCCACCCTAGCAAGTAGGAATGGAAAAGCAATTTAATAAGGTTTAGAAAAATAAAAATGTGTGATGTTCCTTGGACTGTTGCAGGGCAAAGTAATACATTTTAGTCTCATAGGAATTAAGCCATCGTGGTCAGGACAACAAGCAGTGATATTGGCAATTTCACAGAGAAATCTCTGCTGGATACTGGATCACAATGCAAAGCAGCCCTGCACTGGGCCCATTTATAAGCTACATGGGCTGATGACTCTGCCTTTTACACCTTGCACTTCCCTGAAGACATAAATATTTACATTTGCGAAGCCATTTACAAAGCACTTTCGCATGTCTTTTCTTTGAGACTTCAGATCAAGTCAGAGCAGAGCAGGTAGTGTGTTTTATGGACAAAGAGACCTTGGGAAGTCAGACACACTCATACCAACAGAGATGGGAAAAAAAAAAAAAACAAAAAAACTTAGGCGTAATTAGTCTACACTCTGTCACTTGGTTCATGCAAGCCCCAGGGAATATAATTCCAAAAGAAGTTCGTGTTTTCTTAGAGAGCAGACTTTCAGATAGACACATACACACTGCTATTAACATATTTAAAGTGGAAAACCAACAAGGTCCTACTAGATAGCACAGTTAATGTGGCAGCCTGGATGGGAGGGAAGTTTGGGGGAGAATGGATACATGCATATATATGCCTAAGTCCCTCTGCTTTCTACCTGAAACTATCACAATATTGTTAATCGACTATATTCCAGCATGGGTCTCCCTGGTGGCTCAGTGGTAAAGAATCCATAGGCAATGCAGGAGCCACAGGAGATATGGGTTCGATCCCTGAGTCGGGAAGTCCCCTGGAGGAACACATGGCAACCCACTCCAGTGTTCTTGCCTGGAGAATTCCATGGCCAGAGGAGCCTGGCAGGCTACAGTCCATAGGGTTACAAAGAGTCAGACATAACTGAAGTGATTTAGTACACACACACGCAAACACTCCAGTATAAAATTAAAAGTTTAAAGAAAGGAAATTCATGTTTCCACAAATTGCATCTTTCTTCCTGGGTTTGAGTGGCACCACAACCCAATCGCCCAAGCTGGAAATTTTGGCATCTTCATATACATCATCCGATCTCTCATCCTCACTTCCCTCCCTCTTTACACACTGTTACTGCTGTCATCCTCTCTTACCTGGAACCTGGTAATAGAGGTTTTTAAAATTAATTTATTTTTAATTGGAGGATAATTGCTTTACAATGTTGTATACATACATCAACATGAATTAGCCATAGGTATGCTTTATTGACTATGCCAAAGCCTTTGACTGTGTGGATCACAATAAACTGTGGAAAATTCTGAAAGAGATGGAAATACCAGACCACCTGACCTGCCTCTTGAGAAACCTATATGCAGGTCAGGAAGTAACACTTAGAACTGGACATGGAACAACAGACTGGTTCCAAATAGGAAAAGAAGTACGTCAAGGCTGTGTATTGTCACCCTGCTTATTTAACTTATATGCAGAGTACATCATGAGAAACGCTGGGCTGGAAGAAGCCCAAGCTGGAATCAAGATTGCCGGGAGAAATATCAATAACCTCAGATATGCAGATGACACCACCCTTATGGCAGAAAGTGAAGAGGAACTAAAAAGCCTCTTGATGAAAGTGAAAGAGGAGAGTGAAAAAGCTCAACATTCAGAAAATGAAGATCATGGCATCCAGTCCCATCCCTTCATGGGAAATAGATGGGGAAACAGTGGAAACAGTGTCAGACTTTATTTTTATGGGCTCCAAAATCCCTGTAGATGGTGATTGCAGCCATGAAATTAAAAGACGCTTACTCCTTGGAAGGAAAGTTATGACCAACCTAGATAGCATATTCAAAAGCAGAGACATTACTTTGCCAACAAAGGTCCATCTAGTCAAGGCTATGGTTTTTCCTGTGGTCATGTATGGATGTGACAGCTGGACTGTGAAGAAGGCTGAGTGCCGAAGAATTGATGTTTTTAAACTGTGGTGTTGGAGAAGACTCTTGAGAGTCCCTTGGACTGCAAGGAGATCCAACCAGTCCATTCTGAAGGAGATAAGCCCTGGGATTTCTTTGGAAGGAATGATGCTAAAGCTGAAACTCCAGTACCTTGGCCACCTCATGCGAAGAGTTGACTCATTGGAAAAGACTCTGAGGCTGGGAAAGATTGGGGGCAGGAGGAGAAGGGGATGACAGAGGATGAGATGGCTGGATGGCATCGCTGACTCAATGGACGTGAGTTTGAGTGAACTCTGGGAGTTGGTGATAGACAGGGAGGCCTGGTGTGCTGCAGTTCATGGGGTCGCAAAGAGTCGGACACGACTGAGCCACTGAACTGAACTGAACTGAACTGATACGCATGTTTCCTCCCTCCTGAACCCCTCTTCCACTTGCCACCCCATCCCATCCCTCTAGGTTGTCACAGAGCACCAGGATGAGCCCCCTGTGTCATATGCCAACTTCCCATTAGCTACGTATTTTACACTGCATAGCGTTTTAACTGGTCTCTTTGCCTGTACTTTGGAAACAATTCCCAACCCAATTATTCACTACCCAGCTGCCTGAGTGAGCTTTCAGTATATAGCTCTGAATGCATCACCCTCTTGCTTAAAAATCTTCAATAGTTCCTTCTTGAATAGAGACTATAGTTCAACTTCTCTCTGTCTCTCTGTCTCTCTATCTGTTTCTCTCTCTCTCTCTCTCTGTCACTTAGACACACACACACACAGGTTAATATACATTCCACCCCCATTAAATTGCATTCACGTTTCAGTTTTACTGAGTATGCCAGATAAGCTTATAACAGTGTTTATTTTCCCTGGGAGGGCATTCTGTCCTCACTACCCATTCACCTAACCAACAGTGGCTAATAAGTCAAGATGCAACTTATAAATCATTTTACAACCCCTAGGAAGTTTTGCCTCCATAAAGCTGACACTGTGTCTCCAATGGCCACACTGTCCCCTGGACACATTTCTGCTCTGGGGCCTGAACATGCATTATCATGTTCCCCTATTTACTTTCTGTCTCCTCCTAAATTGGAGCTCCTGGGGGTAGATAAATGTCTTACTGATCTTTGTATATCCAGTGACTGCATGAAATAAAACACCATGCATTGTAAATAAGTGAACTAATTAATTTCTAGAGCAAATAATGATTACTCACACTAACAGTCAAATACGATTTTCTCTTCTCTGTTAGAGAAGGGTTGGAAAATGCCAACCTGAAGTTGAAGAACCCTGGGGGGCATTCAAAACTTTGTCCATTAAATTTGCCCAGTAAATGGTAACCCTCTTTTTAAAAGGAAAAAATAACCCACAGATGACAGATCCTTCAACTCTTTACACTTGACCTTCATCTAACAACAGCCAGCCCAAAAGGATTTTCTTGACCAAATGGTCAAGGGTAGCTTGTCCATGCAATCATGACCTTTCTTAACTTGTTTTTCCTTCTTAGGCCAAAGTTTTTCTTTCCTTAGTAAATTATTGATTCTAGATGAAGGGAACAGCATGCTTACACTGTCTACAAGGAGCACCAAGGACACCGATTTGGCCAAACTTGATGTTTTCTTTCAGGAAGCCATGGGAAATAAGGCTGGTAAGTCAGGCCAGATGTGAACAATAATATGTTAGTACTGCAAGAGAGCTGAGAAGTCAGCTTACCCAGAATTTCCCAGAGTGGTGTCTAAATATCAGCATGGTGAAATGTTGTTTGAAACATTTTTATTTTAATTATATGCTTATTTATGTGTATTTTAAAAAAACCATTATCAGATCGGTCCTACAGTTTCACATACATTATAGTCAAGACTTTTTTTTTTTTAACATATTTACATAAACAAAAAGTGTCAATTTAGAGGAAAAATCTTAATGAAGTAATAATGAAAGTGAAAAGTCAACATGCAATGATGAGGATGATGCCTGAATGACTGAAGGTGGAGCAATGCCAACCTGGAGCAGCAGCTCTTCACATCTCCAGCAAAGGAATTAAGACCCAAAGAAGCTAAAGAACACAGGTCACACCCATGGAGGGCCTGGAAGGCAAACGTAAGAATCAGGTGCTAACCATTCTAAAAGAAACTTAAATAAAGTGTTCTAAAATAACTTATTAGAGATACCAAGGGAACTTGTCATGAAAAGATGGGCACAATGAAGGACAGAAATGGTATGGACCTAACAGAAGCAGAAGATATTAAGAAGAGGTGGCAAGAATACACAGAAGAACTATACAAAAAAGATATTCATGACCCAGATAATCATGATCATATGATCACTCACCTACAGCCAGACATCCTGGAATGTAAAGTCAAATGGGCCTTAGGAAGCATTACTATGAACAAAGCTAGTGGAGGTGATGGAATTCCAGTTGAGCTATTTCAAATCCTGAAAGATGATGCTGTGAAAGTGCTGCACTCAATATGCCCACAAATTTGGAAAACTCAGCAGTGGCCACAGGACTGGAAAAGGTCAGTTTTCATTCCAATCCCAAAGAAAGGCAATGCCAAAGAATGCTCAAACTACTGCACAATTGCACTCATCTTACACACTAGCAAAGTAATGCTCAAAATTCTCCAAGCCAGGCTTCAACAGTACTTGAACTGTGAGCTTCCAGATGTTCAAACTGCATTTAGAAAAGGCAGAGGAACCAGAGATAAAATTGCCAACATCTGTTGGATCGAAAAAGCAAGAGAGTTCCAGAAAAACATCTATTTCTGCTTTATTGACTACTCCAAAGCCTTTGTGTAGATCACAATAAAATGTGGAAAATTCTGAAAGAGATGGGAATACCAGACCACCTGACCTGCCTTGAGAGAAATCTGTATGCAGGTCAAGAAACAACAGTTAGAACTGGACATGGAACAATAGACTGGTTCCACATTGGGAAAGGAGTGCACCAAGGCTGTAAACTGTCACCCTGCTTATTTAACTTATATGCAGAGTACATCATGAGGAACGCTGGGCTGGAAGAAGCACAAGCTGGAATCAAGATTGCAGGGAGAAATATCAACAAACTCAGATATGCAGGTGACACCACCCTTATGGCAGAAAGTGAAGAAGAACTAAAAAGCCTCTTGATGAAAGTAAAAGAGGAGAGTGAAAAAGTTGGCTTCAACATTCAGAAAACGAAGATCATGGCATCTGGTCCCATCACTTCATGGCAAATATTGTGATAAAAGTGATAGACTTTATTTTGGAGCCCCCCAAAATAAAGTCTATCACTGTTTCCATTGTTTCCCCACCATCATGGCAAATAGGTGGGGAAACAATGGAAACAGTGATAGACTTTATTTTGGGGGGCTCCAAAATCACTGCAGATGGTGACTGCAGCCATGAAATTAAAAGACACTTGCTCCTTGGAAGAAAACTTATGACCAAAGTAGACAGCTTATTAAAAAGCAGAGACATTTTGCCAACAAAGGTCCATCTAGTCAAAGCTATGGTTTTTCCAGCAGTCATGTATGGATGTGAGAGTTGGACTATAAAGAAAGCTGGGCACCAAAAAATTGATGCTTTTGAACTGTTAGAGTGTTGGAGAAGATTCTTGAGAGTCCCTTAGACTGCAAGGAGATCCAACCAGTCCATCCTAAAGGAAATCAGTCCTGAATATTCATTAGAAGGACTGATGCTGAAGCTGAAACTCCAATACTATGGCCACGTGATGCAAAGAGCTAACTCCTTGAAAAAGACCCTGATGCTGGGAAAGATTGAAGGTGGGGAGGATAAGATGGTTGGATGGCATCACTGACTCAATGAACATGTATTTGAATAAATTCCAGGAGTTGGTAATTCCAGGACAGAGAGGCTTGGCGTGCTGCAGTCCATAGGGTCGCAAAGAGTTGGACCCAACTGAGTGACTGAACTGAACTGAAACTAGCTTAAAGTTATTTTAATAGCTTTATTTAACAACAGTAAAAGCAGTTTTAAAATTCAGTATGGGCTTCCCAGGTAGCGCTAGTGGTAAAGATCCCGCCTGTCCATTCAAGAGACATGAGAGATGCAGATTTGATCTCTGGTTCAGGACGATCCCCTGGAGAAGGGCATGGCAAGTCACTCCAGTATTCTTGCCTGGAGAATCCCCATGGACAGAGGAGTCTGGCGGGTTACAGTCCATAGGATCACAAAGAGATGGACATGACTGAAGCGACATGCATGCGCACATGTTGAAATTACATAGAATAAGTCAGTGAGATATGAAGAGGGGATGATGTATGGAAGAAACCCACACAATATTGTAAAGCAATTATACTCCAATAAAAAATAAATCAATTAATAAAAAACAGATCTGGGGTGGGGGGATAACTTAAAATCCAGGAATTGTTTGAGGGCAGAGAGGAAAGGCAGAAAAGGAAGAGGATAAACCCTACCTACGTCACCTCGGCATGTCCCCAAAGCCACGATTGCCTCCTGCTCCTGCTCCAAAGACAAGGGAAAATGCCAACACTGGAAACATCCTGATATGATCAGTCATTCTGTGCTGTCCCTGTACTTCCGCTTCATCAGACTTCAAGTTTTGCAGGCTGGGATTTTTGCTGTCTTGGCAAACATGATGATGGTGTCAAACCTAATGTTTCCTAAATTTTTGCAGAAATGCTGAGAAGACTTCCATGGGGGCCTATTGTCAATTATCTGGAAAAAAGAGAAGTTTGCAGACATTAGCAACAAGAACTGTGGGGTGAGGCTCTGGATTTTAATGAGAGGGATTCAAATGAGAATGTTGGCTATTTCCTAGAGCTTGCTAAAAATAACCCAGGAGCCTGCTTCCTTCGCTAGCACTTCATTTTCAGTGCCTGCTCATGCTGAAGATGCAGGATAGCTGGAAAGTACTCCTTGGGATCCAGCACCAGAGCTGTGTGTTCAGATAAATCTAATTTAGCTGTGACCTGCTCTCTCATGCACCAGTGCGCATGCTACCTTCAGGCTCCTGTCAAATTTACACTCAAGGAAGCTTGAAGGTGATAAGGGCACCCACATACCAATTTCTGTTGATTTTGCCTCTAATCTCTCTTGCCATTATTGTCACCAACTTAGCCCAAGTTACCGTCATCTCTTGCCTTGGCTACTGCCTCTTCTTTCTATCTTGAATCTATCCCCTCTCCCCCAACCCATCACATTGTAACCAAAACCACCTTTTCCCACACAAAATCTGAACACATCCCCCTGCCATGACCATGAACACCATGAACACCACCACCACCACCACCAATAAAAATGGCTCAATGGCTTTTCATTGCTTATATAATAAAGACAAGAACCTTCAACATGGTTTACAAGAGAGGTGCTCCCTAACCCGTGCCCGAGAACCTCTCTGGCCTCCTCAGCCCAACCCCGTCTGCTCTGCTAACTCCAATCCACTGTCCTCACTCTGGTGCCTCCTGCCTGTCAGGCCCCTTTTGGGGCCCCAGCTGCAGCCCCGTCCTTCTTTCTTTAGCTGCCTTATTCTTATTCATCATTCAGCTCTCAATCAGGTCAGCACTTTCTTAGGAAAGCTTTCCCTGACCCCTCAGAAGAGGCCAAATCCTCTCTGAAATTGCCTCTCCTAGCCCAACAGACCTCTCCTTAGCAGCACTTACCACTACCTCATGTGCACGTTTATTTAATGATTAATTGATTACTAGCATTACCCCTCCCAACAGTAGCTCTGTGAAGGCAGGAACTACAACTCTTTACCCATCCTTGTATCCTCCACATCCAATACCTTGTCTGGCACAGTAGGGGACAATCAATACTTGTTGAAAGATAGAAATGTTCACCCTGGCAGATCCAAGCCTTCCTCTCTTGCAGAGGTCCTTCCCAGGAGAAATAAAAGGGTCACCCCATCTAACTATACCTTTACCTCAATCCACCCCCATGAACTCCCTGGTTTCCTATCCCTTGCTGTCCTCACCTTAGTCCTTTTGACAGGAAACCTCCTGTATACAATTCATGGGGAAGGAGGTGGTCCCTGAATTTCCAGAAGTGCTGACTTCTGCCTGGGTCTTCTGAAGGAAGGGTCCCTAAATGTGGTTTACATCGCCTCTCTCAATTTCTCAGTTCAAGTGGTAGAGCTCACATATCATTTTCCTCCATAAGTGAAAAATACATGCTTTTAACATCTCACTGCAGACAAAGTCTTGGGGACTCACTTGTAGAGGAGATTTAGGGAAGAAGGGCAGAAGGATAATTTACAGGGTTGGGAGAGGTGACTCACATGAAGATTTTAAAGCATCTATTTCCATGGTAGGGGGTGAGAGGTGGGGAGACAGGGATGATGAGATGAGCAATAGGACCTGCAGGGCAAAGGAGGGTAAGAAAAGCTGGTGTACAAGCTGAGACTTCCTTCCTCACCCACTCTGCCCACACCCACATCTCCCTGACCTGAAGTGGACCAGGCCTGTAGTTTAGAGTGAGATGGACATGGGGGCCAGGGTGAGACCACCACTAGCCCCCTGCTCGGCCTTTCCTGGAGGAAGAGCATTCAGCATCTGGTGCGCTGCAAATTCAGCCCAGCCTGTGATGAGGGAGTTATTATTGGCACATTCTCGAGTTTTATTGGGTGTTTTTAAACAGCGATTACTGCGAGAATATGCACAAGGCCAAGAGAAGTCTGTAAACACTGGAAAATGGATCTGCCTGCTCTGTGACAGCTGGGCCAGCTTCCACATGCCAGAAGTTTGGGGCAGGGTCAGATCAGGGCTGCAGATGGTCACCAGCAGGGAGCTACTATTTTGGGGGCACAGGTCATGGGAAAGGCTTCCAGTTCAAAGTTGGCTTCTATGACTGTCCCATAACTTTTCCTTCAGCCTCATGTTTCACAATCAACTGTCCCATCAAGTTTGAGGAAATCACTGGATATTTTCGTTTAAAGACCCTGTTATGGTACTGCCATACAAGTCCATGAGATAAGTGGGCTCATTTTATGGAAGAGAGGACGGTTTCAGCCTCAGACCTCTTTTGCCTCTCATAGAAGGGGGAAGAAAATGGAAAAATTTAAATATCTTGTTAGGTTCTATTTATGTACATGTTTTCCCATTTCTGATGTGGGCTGAGTTTTAGGAATTCTGTGCCCCTTGCAAAAACTACAGCTGCAAAAAGTACAGAAGACAAGACATCAATCAGTACACTTGTTAGGAAACGTAAGTTGAGATTTCCAAAGGGCAAAGAGCTGAGTTTTGAGATGGTTCATCTGGGAAATTTTTCCCAGTTACGTGAACAACTGAGAAAGGGCAGGGTCCCACTGACCCATAGGAAGTCCAAGTAGCTCTTCTGCTTCTCATTCACTTTCTATCTGTGGATGGGAAAAGAAATTGATCAAGGGGAAAGAGTCACCTAAGAGTTTGGAGGGGAGAGCAGAAAGTAATTATAGATGAGGATCTAATACTAGAACTTGGTTTCAAAGGCTAGTGCATAATGGACACACCTTGGAGCATTTAAGAATTCTGATTGTCAGATCCTTCACAGTATCTGCCTTTTCAATGGGCATCTCATGATTCCAAAGCAGCCGAAGGAAAAACTGCGCTAAAGCAGCTAAAATCACAGTGGAGGGTGCCAGGAAGGATAATGATATTCAGAAGCCATTATCATTGTTAAAACTCAGAGATAAAAGACAAATATTAGCTAAAGTATAAATCCAAGAAAAAATTAGGATGTTAAAAAGGTGAGCTCCATTCAAATAAGACCAAGGTTAGCTTAGCAGTCATTGAAAGTAGCTGCACATTGTAAATTTGGTGTAAAATTTTGGTTAGGAGAGAGAAGGCCCAACTCAAACTGGATTAAGCAAAAAAAAATCAAGAATCTATTGGTTCACATCAATGGAAGGTATAGATGTAGATCTGGTCTTCAGGGATTCATGGCTCAAATGTCATCAAAACTCAGTCCCTCTGCCTTCACCTCTTGAATGTTACATTTCCTCTGTCTTGATTCTCTTTTCATATCTCTTCTTGAGGAGAAGATATCTGTCTGGAGTCCCAAGCTGTCATACTCGATTCCAAGTCTAGAAAAGAGAACTACTCTAAGTTACTCCAAAAAAAAAAAATCCCAGAACTTTTTCTGATTGGACTAGCCTACATGGATCTCATGACTACGTCTGAAACAATCTTTCTGGTCAGGGATTAAAAAATCATATTGCTGAGATCTGCACAATTTCTCCACCCCTAGATCTGGTCAGGGAGTAGTAGACTAAGTACATGGGGAAGGGGAGGTGTTACCCTAACAAAAAACTCTAGGATGTTCTTCCCAGAAAAAGTGGGAATAGAGGTTGGGAGCAGAAGTCACAGTTATGTACTACAGCAGCTGAGAAATATTGTCATCTATTTAACTATACAAAAATGTTACTATCAGCTAATATTCACATACTTATTACTCCGTATAAAATATGAAAGTGTGTATTTGAATATGGGTACTATATTATTATTATAATGATTTGTTTTGTTATTAATATTCCCCAGTGGATTATAACCCCTAGGAGGGGAGAGACTATGTTTATTTTGTTTATCCATGTGGACAATTCAGTCCACTTCAGTCACTCAGTTGTGTCAGACTCTTTGCGACCCCATGAATTGCAGCACGCCAAGCCTCCCTGTCCATCACCAACTCCTGGAGTTCACGCAAACTCATGTCCGTCGAGTCAGTGATGCCATCCAGCCATCTCATCCTCTGTTGTCCCCTTCTCCTCCTGCCCTCAATCCCTCCCAGCATCAGAGTCTTTTCCAATGAGTCAACTCTTCGCATC
>NW_011494811.1:131764-141715 GCF_000754665.1 Bison bison bison
GTTGTTCCATGTCCAGTTCTAAGTGTTGCTTCCTGACCTGCATATAGGTTTCTCAGGAGGCAGGTCAGGTGGTTTGGTAGTCCCATCTCTTTCAGAATTTTCCACAGTTTATTGTGATCCACACAGTCAAAGGCTTTGGCATAGTCAATAATGCAGAAATAGATACTTTTCTGAAATTCTCTTGCCTTTTCAATGATCCAGCGGATGTTGGCATTTTTATCTCTGGTTCCTCTGCCTTTTCTAAAACCAGCTTGAACATCTGGAAGTTCACGGTTCACATATTGCTGAAGCATGGCTTGGAGAATTTTGAGCATTACTTTACTAGCATGTGAGATGAGTGCAATTGTGCGGTAGTTTGAGCATTCTTTGGCATTGCCTTTCTTTGGGATTGGAATGAAAACTGACCTTTTCCAGTCCTGTGGCCACTGCTAAGTTTTCCAAATTTGCTTGCATATTGAGTGCAGCACTTTCATAGCATCATCTTTCGGGATTTGAAATAGCTCAACTGGAATTCCATCACCTCCACTAGCTCTGTTCGTAGTGATGCTTTCTAAGGCCCACTTGACTTCACATTCCAGGATGTCTAGCTCTAGGTCAGTGATCACACCATTGTGATTATCTTGGTCGTGAAGATCTTTTTTGTACAGTTCTTTTGTGTATTCTTGCCATCTTTTCTTAATATCTTCTGCTTCTGTACGGTCCATACCATTTCTGTCCTTTATTGAGCCTATCTTTGCATGAAATGTTCCCTCGGTATCTCTAATTTTCTTGAAGAGATCTCTAGTCTTTCCCATTCTATTGTTTTCCTCTATTTCTTTGCATTGATCTCTGAGGAAGGCTTTCTTATCTCTCCTTGCTATTCTTTGGAACTCTGCATTCAGATGCTTATATCTTTCCTTTTCTCCTTTGCTTTTCACTCCTCTTTTTTTCACAGCTATTTGTAAGGCCTCCCCAGACAGCCGTTTTTCTTTTTAAGCCATCTTAAAGTGGGATGTGTGTAAAAAGGTGTGGTGCATGAAGATAATAGTAGATTTTTTAGTTATTTTTCTTATCTAATTTTTTGGGATAAAAGTAAGCTTTATTAACATTTTGTGTATTGATATACAGATTGGCAATGACACCCTCGCTAGGTTCAGAAGTCAGACCTCCATGGTAATGGTAATAGGGGTCTCAAGAGAAGAGTGTGAACTCCACTTGCTCATTTGCTCCTCTGGCTCCTGGCCTCCTATTCTCTGCTCCATCTCTTGTTCCCACTCAGCACCCTTTAGATTCACTATCTGATGCTATGACTATCTGATACAAGACTTCTCACTCAGGAACTGTCCTCATCCAAGTAGAAGACTCACCTTCTTTTTCACCCCAGGATGTCTGGCCCTATCAGTGCAATCTGTTAATCCCTAGCCATCTTTATTTAGAGGCTCAGTGGTAATGAACCCAACCCTTCATATTGTGGATTGGAGAACAGGTTGGCTCAATTATCAGCCAACTTGGATTTCTCAAACATCCACAATGTCCAGAGCACCATGACAGGAAGAGGGAGATAAGGAGGTTCACAAGGGAAGAGTCTTGCCCTCATAGAGCTCAACAATGCAACTGTAAAGATGACTGGTGTAGAGAGCAGAGGATGGTGATAACATGGGCTTCATTCAAAAGGCATCATTCCCCTTCTGCTGTTTTAAAGGGAGCACTGCTGTTAATAGGGCAAGGTTTTCCTGCACCCCAGTTCTTTTTAACATACTGTTGGACTTTACCTCCCCATGTGTAGACAAATGTCATTAAATCATTAAATCTTCCCTAGGCTGAAACAAAGGAAGCTGGAAATGTACCTGATTTATCCAGTGAGAAAGGAAATTAGCCTGTCAAGAGAAAATAAGGAGTAAAGATTTGATTCTCAGATTAGGAGTCAGATCTATGGCCTCCCCAGGGCTCATTCCAATAAGGTAAACAGACTGGCTGCATTATTTATCAATCTACAATGGTTGCAGGCAATATCACCAATGCCCAATTTTATGTTTCATTAGGATTTCAATTAATCTCTTCCTCATTTAGTCTGGGAGAAGGATTGATCTGCCTTTAAGTGAATACCACACAATCCTTTCCTTTCAAAAGGCAAATAAGTTTATATATTTGATTTATTTCCTTTGTCATAATATGGTCCAGAAACATCTATTCTTTCTATTTCTCTGACTATATTGACTTTGCCAGAAGTTGTAGCTTCAAGAACTTTTCTTTCTCTCCCTAAGAAGAGGATTTTTCTCTGTCTGAATCTTGTATTTCCAAACAATTTTATTCCTGAGGAACATACCTCAAAAGAAAACTATTGTTCATGAGCACTCAGACATTTTGCAACTGTGCCAGTAAAGTAAAACCTCCCAAGAGATACCCAAAGTTCTCTTTGAGGTACCCTAATCTCCACATCTAACAGGAAACAAAGGTTTTACATTTTCTTTAAGCCTAATAAGACTTGATGTCACTCAAAAATATGGAATATATGAAAATAGTTTCCAAAAGAACCTTTGGTAATTTTTTTGTCTACAGAATGAGTGGAACTATTCATGTTTTTCCATAGCCTCCTTCTCTCCAAATAAAAAGGAAAAACATCTACAAAGAGAAGATAGGTTATTCATATTCTACAGTTGAATCATTGATGTAAGCAACAGAACACTCATCTCTAAATGGCTTGAAAAATAAAGGGATTTAATCTTAACTGTACAGCAAGCCGTCTGAGGCAGGCTGGTTTCCAGTAGATCAATAATGCCATCAAAAACCAGATTCTTTTCTCCTTAGAACGCTAATTCTCTTCTCGGACTTGACACGTTACAATAGAAAGATGAGTGCAGTAACCTCAAGCACTGCTGCTGTTTAGACACTAAGCTGTGTCCAACTCTTTTGCAACCTCATGGGCTGTAGCCCACCAGGCTCCTCTGTCCATGGGATTTTCCAAGCAAGAATACTGTAGTAGGTTATCATTTCCTTCTCCAGGGGAATCTTCTCAACCCAGGGGTTAAACCCACATCTCCTGCACTAACAGGCAGATTCTTTACCACTGAGCCACCTGTGTTCACATATGAACACATCAAAGCTAGAGGACAAAATGTTCCATCCCTATTTGCCTTTTAAGAGAAACGTTTTCTTTTCCAGAAGCCCTGAAAAAAAAAAAAGCTTTCCTCATATTGTATTGGCTAGAATGTATTATACACCCACATTCCATATCCAAAAAAGAAAACTTTATTTTGCAGAATTCCCAGCAAAAGCCTCAAGATACAAGCTGATTGGATCCCCCCACAAGTCAACTTCTGTGGCTAAGGGAATATCATATTTTGATTGTTTGAGGCCTCTGTTGCTTAAACCAAGCAGTTTTTTAAAGGCCACCTTAAAAGGGGGGCCTTATTGAGAAGTACTTGGAAAGTCAGCCTAGAGGACATCATCAGCATATGGGTTTTCCCACATTAGCATTACTTAAAGAAAATTGGATTTTAAAAAGACTATTAGAGCCACTCTTAGAATTAGAAAAGAATTCTCCACAGGGTAAATATTCCTAATGCATTTAAATATGACATCATTGTCAAAAATATGCTTACATGTTTTGGGGAACATTTTTATTGCATTTATCCCATGCTAATTCCATAGGACACCCTGTCTCACAGATGCTAATGGCTTCAGACTCAACTGAAAGTATTGGAGTGGCCAAAAAGTTCATTTGGGCTTTTTTGTAAGATGTTATGGAAAAACCCAAACAAACTTTTTGGCCAACCCAATATACCCACTGTGCGTGCATGCTAAGTTGCTTCAATTGTGTCTGACTCTATGCCACTCTACAGACTATAGCCTGCCAGTCTCGGTCCATGGGATTCTCCAGGCAAGAATATTTGACTGGGCTGCCATGCACCTGCTCCAGGGTATCTTCCAAATCCAGGGACTGAATCTGTTTGTCCTGGGGCTCCTCCATTAGCAGGCAGATTCTTTACCACTAGCACCACCTGGGAAACTCCAGTATATCCACTAAATTGTACTAAACCCCAGTGACCTATCACTATTTTTAAAAGAAATTTCCAAAGCCCTCAAAAAGATAAAGCTTTTATATTATATCCTAAGCCCCTGGTTCCTCCTTCAAGAAAAAAAAATGTTTTAACGAGCATTACTCACTTGAAATGAGTCCTCTCTTTCTGTAAACATTCTTTAACAAACCCTAACAATAGGTAGATGAGACCAGAAGCACATATCACTCTATTTGTCCATTTCCTTCATGTTCCCAGTCCTTGCGGGCACTTAACAGTGTATCTGATTCAGATATTAATAACCACATGAGTAAATTTTATAATCACCACATTATAGAGGAAGGAATTGCAGCTTTGAGAGATTAAGCAATTTGCTAAGACCTCTCAACTCTTAACTAGACCAAGATTCAAACCCAGCTTTTTCTTATTCCAGAACGTGCATCCTCTCCACTTCACTAATGCTGTCTTACTAGCAGATCACCAGAGTATTCATTCATTCAATACATAATTATTGAGCACCTACCCTGTGGCTGGTATCATGATAGACAGTGTAGAGAGACATATTCTTTGGCCTTCAGAGACCGAAGTGAGATAACAGAAAGACAACAAACAAATGAACAAACTAATAAATGTATAATCTGAATGGCAACAAGTACGATAAGGGAAAAGAACAGGCTGCAGAGTATAGAGATATAGGGAGTTTACCTAATTCATTGGAAGGACTGATGCTGAAGCTGAAGTTCCAATACTTTGGCCACCTGATGCGAAGAGCTAACTCATTAGAAAAGCCTCTGAAGCTGGGAAAGACTGAAGGCAGGAGGAGAAGGGGACGACAGAGGATGAGATGGTTGGATGGCACCACCGACTCGATGGGCATGAGTTTGAATAAGCTCTGGGAGTTGGTGATGGACAGGGAAACCTGGTGCACTGCAGTCCACAGGGTCGCAGAGTCAGACATGACTGAGTGACTGAACTGAACTGAGTTCACATAATGCAATCCAGCCCTTCACAGCATCAGTATCACAACGCTAATCTCTGCCCGATAGCTGCCCCTGCTTATAAGTAGATGAAGTGATAACAAAAGTCAGGTCAGACCAATTTTTGCTACACATACTAAGAAAAATTCTTCCTGAAGGGGGCAGAACTCTGTAGTCTGATGTTAAGTTAGCTACTCCTCTGGAGAGGTAATTACCATTTCTGATAAATCACATAGGCTATTTCTGCTGGACTTCAATGAGCTCAAGCGTCCTGCCTAGAAAATTTTGTGCACAGGGTCTTCTGTTTGTCCCTCCAGCTCCACTCTATACCTTTCACCACACTCATGAGCCTGGAAGGTAGCCTGTATGGACTGCTTCCTGGGCTCCCTGGCTTTCCAGCTTGGGATGGGTTTGGCCAGTGAGAGGCACCAGCAGGAGACTGGAGGGCAAAGGGCAGAAAGAGAGTGAGCCTGGATATCTACTCCCTGGCTCTCTCTCCCTGTAGAGATGCCATGGGTTGGTTAGACGCCTCTACTGAAGGCTTCTGCTTCTGGAAGATGGCACCTTCTGTGTAGCTCCCTTCTTCTGCTCTAGTGCCAGCTCCCTTGCCTTGTCCCTTCAAGTAAGAGTACCAAAGGCTCCCACAGTTGCCAGCCCTGAGGGCACACATAGCATAACAAACAACCTCTCTCCAACTGTCTTCACATCACCTGTTTTGAGTGAGCATTTGCTTTCTACCAAGATCTAAACACAACCACCATCAACTTCTTGAGTTGTCTAGCAACCTATGACCAGTCTCCCAGAGTGTCTCACGATCTTTAAACATTCTTTTTATTTTTTAAATTAATTTTTACTGGCATCACTGTAGACAGTGCCTGTAGCCATGAACTTAAAAGACACTTGCTCCTTGGAAGAAAAGCTATGACAAACATAGACAGCAACTGTTACCAAAGCTGAAGCTCCAGTATTTTGACCATCTGGCTCAGTGGAAAAGACTGATAATGGGAAAGATTGAGGGCAAGAGGACAATGGGGTGACAAAGGATGAGATGTTAAATAGCATCACCGACTCAATAGACATGAATGTGAGCAAATTCCGGGTGATACTGGAGGACAGACAAGCCTGGCAGGCTACAGTTCATCGAGTCACAAAGAGCAGGACATGACTTAGCGACTGAACAACAGCAACAACACAGGTGATTTACAAAGCTGTTAGTTTCTGCTGTACAGCAAAGTGAGTTAGGTATACAAATCATATACCCACTCCGCCTTAGATTCTTTTCCCATATAGGCCATCACAAAGTATTCAGTAGGGTTCCCTGTGCTATATACAACAGGCCCTTATTAGTTATCTATTTTATATACAGGAATGTGTATATATCAATTCCAATTTCCCAGTGTATCTCCTGCCCTCACTCTTTTCCCCCCTTGGTAACCATAAGTTTGTTTTCTACATCTAGGGCTGTACTTCTGTTTTGGAGGTAAGTTCATTTAAGACGCCACATATAAGTGATATCATATGATATTTGTCTTTTTCTGTCTGACTTACTTCACTCAGTGTGACAATCTCTAGGTCTGTCCATGTTGCTGCAAATGACATTATTTTGTTCTTTTTTTATGGCTGAGTGATATTCTATTGTAAAAATGTACCACATCTTCTTTATCCATTCCTCCATCCATGAACATTTAGGTTACTTCCATGTCCCGGCTGTTGTAAAAAGTGCTATAATCAACATTAGGGTATATGCACAAACATTTTTTAAAAATGCAGCCTAGTAGTGATTATCTAAACTATTTTTCCCTAAATGTATGAATCAATTAAGAAATACGTAAGTTAGTGTGTTCATAAGCCTCTTCTGGAGTGGGTTTGAAAAATACCTTTGAGGTATAGTTGCAATTAGTTTGCCTGACAAGTTACTTTAACACATAAACACAAAAAGAGTCACACATTCTATTCCATAAATGATGAAGTCTCAGTTTTCTGTCCTTTGGGGACTGGGAAAGAAACTTCCATGAAAATTTTTCTTAAAGCCAGTGTCATAATATTGTAGCAGCAAATTCAGTTGCCAAGTCAAAGTATGATCACAAAAATTATCTCATCAGCATCTGGGCCCAAGACAAGTTTGTCATCAAATCCTAGTGAAATGTATTGGCCTTGCTAGATCCCTGTTTATATAAAGGTAGGAGCACCCACACAGTATTTCTAGCACATCCACACACTTGAAGACTACTCATTTCATTGGTGACAGAATTCTAAGATCCGCTATATTCATCAAAGCTTCTAGTGCGGATCACAGACAAGGAATGCTGAGTTCCCTCCATTATCATCTGTCTCAGGAGTATAGACTTTTTTAGAACTTTCAAATGCTAACTAGCCATCCCTTTAGTGTATAATTTCTGATTAGAGTACTTCAAATATTAACTAACAGCCTCTGAAGTGTAGATAAAAAGCAAATAATATAGATTTTACAGTGTCTACACAGAAATGTTTTAAAAGTACAAACAATATGACAGATAAATGCCCTTGGACAGAACGCTGCCATCCCATGAGGCCTGCTTAGGTCGCTTATTCATCTGTACATAGAGCATGTTTTTACTGTCTTGTTACACTCAATCTATAACATAAAACTGCATATTCAACATTGATACAAAATCATCATGAAAAGCCATAAAAATGCCATTGTATGACAGAAACCATATTATATTTTTAAATCCCTAATAATCCACTGTCTTAGATAAACTGCGTTTAATTTCTAAGAAGACCTTCATAGTTTATTGAATAACCCTACTGCTTTTGAACTGTGGTGTTGGACAAGACTCTTGAGAGTCCCTTGGACTGCAAAGAGATCCAACCAGTCCATCCTAAAGGAAATCAGTCCTGAATGTTCAGTGGAAGGACTGATGCTGAAGCTGAAGCTCCAATACTTTGGCCACCTGATGCAAAGAACTGACTCCTTGGAAAAGACCTTGATGCTGGGAAAGATTGAAGGCAGGAGAAGGGGATGACAGAGGATGAGATGGTTGGATGGTATCACCGACTCCATGGACATGAATTTGAGTAAACTCTGTGAGTTGGTGATGGACAGGGAGGCGGGGAGTGCTGCAGTCCATGGGGTTGCAAAGAGTCTGACACGACTGAGCGACTGAACTGACTGAACTGAACTGCCATCTCAGGGGCATGCTCTTCCTTCTAAATTGACCATTTCCTTTTGCTCTGGAGAACAGTTTAAATAGCTTGCAAATCCGTGTTCACACCCTTGGACATGCCCAGTGTGACATACTCAGGTTACACTCTGACACTTCCTCTTCACTGGCACCATCCTTCTTCAGAACTTCCCCCTACAGTAGAAGGAGCCACTTGTCCATCCTTCACTCAGGTAGGAGAAGTGGGTGAGCTCCATCCTGCCAATCTCAGTTCATTCATTATTAAACAGCTAATGTGAGCATAATTCTGAGGCTGACCTGGGAAGACTGAAAAGGAAAATTTAAGGTGATTGTAGGAGGGCTGTACCCATCTGGCTGAATATTACTGGCAATTATCCAGTTTTCTTAGGCAGGGAAGAATCTATTTTTATGAGGCTTATTGGTGGCTAATTGCTTGAAAATATTCAACAGAATACAATTTCTCAGGCATTCAACCAGCTCCCAGAAGCTTTCCTTTTCTAACATGGGTCCAACCCATTATAATTATTTCCAAAGGACTGTCCACAGTAATTTATCATAAAGAAATTCCATTGTGTTGTTTGAGATAGAAGGCCGATTAGATGCTGTTAAGATGAAAAACACTCTTCACTGAAATGATGTGTCTTATAATGATTCCTGTGTAATGTAGTCATGTGAAAGATAGTTCAAAAAATGAGCTATTATATTAAAATCTCTGCTTTGCTATTAATATAAAAATAAATTTTATGACAGGCATTCTACGTGCAAGTTAGGAATCCATTAACCGATCAGAACCAATTCAGTTAGAAAAATCCTTAAAATTGAAGATGAGAGACCTATGGTGATTTGTCCAAGTAGATAGACAGAAAAGGAAGACAAGTATGACAAGGAGGTGCTGGGGAAAAGCTGGAGAAGACAGTCTATAGGACATCAGGATGCTAACAGACTTAGACATGAACTTAGTCAGAATCCCTACAAAGATCCTCAGAGACATCTTAAGGCTGGGAATAAAGGATTGTAACAGTTTGCTTTTTTAAAACGGCAGCAAAATATCCAATATTCCTCTCATTAAAAGTGGGTCTTTGCCTCCTCCCTGTGAGTGTGGGTGGGCCTATGACTGCATCACCTGGTACAGTCACCACGTGACTTTTAATGCTGGGTTGGAAATGGTCATATAACTTACACCTGGTTTTGTTGCAATGTGTGTTCTGTGTTGCAAGCCAGCCACCATGTAAGAGTCTTGACTCTTCTAAGACTAATGGAGACGTCGTGTGTGGACCCTTATCCATCAGCTGCCAGCCACGGGATGGTCCATCTTGCACGTCCAGCCCAGTCGAACCTTTGGATGTTTGTCGCCCAGGACACATCTGACTGCAATTGCATGCAGGAACTAAGTGAGAACTTCCCAGCTAAGCCCTTCAGAATTTCTGGCCCTGGGGCAACTTAACTTACAGCAATGGTAACCGAAACAAAGACTGATTCCTTGACCTGTGGGAGATCTGAGTGTGAATTTTACAGACAGAATACTCTGGGACTGCATCAGGCAAACTTTAAAAAGAAAAAGGCATTGAAAAATGTATAATATCATATAAGAAACGATCGCCAGTCCAGGTTCAATGCAGGATACAGGATGCTTGGGGCTGGTGCACTGGGATGACCCAGAGGGATGGGATGGGGAGGGAGGTGGGAGGGGGGTTCAGGATTGGGAACATGTGTACATCTGTGGCAGATTCATGTTGATGTATGGCAAAACCAATACAATATTGTAAAGTAATTAGCCTCTAATTAAAATAAATAAATTTAAATTTAAAAAAG
>NW_011494811.1:141815-146510 GCF_000754665.1 Bison bison bison
TCTGGCAAACTGTCTGAATAACTGTAGCACCTTCTTTTTTTTCCAGATCCAGAAAAGTCCCCTTCTCCAGATATTAAATAAAACTCAAATAAATTATCCTTCACTCTATAAGCCATTTTCTCATATTTGATGTCAAAAATCCCACTGAGTACTAAAATATTTTCTCAAAACATATATTTTTGAGATATAAAAACAAAAAAAAATTTTAAGTATTTTGTTGTTTTTAAGATCAAACTGCATCAAATCCTTCTTAGCTGCTCCTGAACTAAGACTTTTTCACTAATAACAGCTTTATTCTTAAAGGTTTCACCAGCTCTGAATCAAGATCTGTTGTGACTCATGTGGTGTGTGGGTAGCAGCTAAAGACTTTCTGGAAGGGTAAGTTACTCCAGGGAAAACATCCCAAATGATTTTGAAAAATACATTGTAACAGTTATAAAACATCCATGGCAGGATCTGCAGGCAGCCCTAGAATTAACTGCATTGAGGATTAGCAGCAGGTACATGGTTAGAAATGGAATAATCTGGAAAATAACATTTTAAAGAATAGGGTAGAACAAAGGTGTATGCTCACAGAAAAGCATCTGACGATTGGCCCAACAGGAAGATGGATGCCCTGGAATTATAAGGCATTGGAAGGAAGCGTGAAGTACCGGCAGAGTCTAGTTCAGCCTCAAAATAAGATCTCTCTCTCATTCACACACACACACACACACTCTTCCTTGGGAAATTATCTTAGGGCCATAAAATCAGACTTCTGTTTACTATAGTTCTTCATGGAGACCCTCCTGCACTGATTTTGCCTCCCACATAACATTAAAAGGACCCAACATGAATCAGGCTGACCAAATCTCTTGGTCAGCTCACAGCCAAAACTTGGCAAAACCACAACATAGAAAAATCACATTTGTTACCCTTCTGCTTTTCCTTTCTGTACTTTATACCCCCTGAAGCACACTACCCCCATTGACCTATCCACTTCTCTGTCCCCTCTCTGAGCAAGTACATGTAACCTATTTGATTGACCATCCTTGATAAGTGACAATTTTCACAATGGGACTTTTCCAATTCCTCTTCCCCCTCCAAAAGTTGTCCCTCCAATTTCCCATTCTCTGAATGCTAAAATCCCTCTCTGACACCTCCAAGGTCTTTGGGGAAAAGAAATTCAAACTCCATTATCTTGGTATTTAAGAGTAACAGTTTATAAGATCCAACCCCTCTTGATGGCTATGTTTCTCATGCTTTCCTTCTCCAGACAAAGACTATTTATCACTTCTTCTTTATCTTCTGGTTGCTGTTCACCACGTACTTTCCCCAAAATACCATATCTTTGTCTGTTCCTTGCCTCTGACCCAGAATGCCCTCCTCCCACTACAAACATACTGAAATCCAGCTTTCCTTTAAGACTCAGGTCAAATCGGACCATCTCTGTGAAGCCTTCTCCCCCAACCCAAGCCCTGGTCCTAGTGTCCGCCTCTGAACTCTTTATCACTCATTTGGCCCTTAGTCCCTGCGGTGTCACAGAGCTACTCATTTGTTTATGACTTGCTTCTCTCTCTCGATGTGGGGCAGTGACAGCATTGTGTCTCTTTGGTACCTCTGACATGCCAGGCTCCACACTCAACTTACATCAGACAACATGTGTGCTGTCAAGAGAAAATCTACAGCACAAACTCCTGACTTGGTGTTCTTCCCAGGGAGCTTTGAGAAGAGTATCAAGTAGATAGCATATAGTTTGTATCAAGTATATAGTTTGGTGCTGGTTGTTTTTTTTCCATTGCTTCCAAAAATGCAGTAACTCTCAGGGATAAATGTGAAGACATAAGTATATATGTGTATATATATACATATTTATATAAATGTATATATATTTATATATACATCAACATTTTTATATATATAAATATTTGTATATATGTTTATATATATATATATAATGTTTATATATATATATAAATGTTGCTATTGCTAATTGCTAAGTCACTTCAGTCGTGTCCGACTCCGTGTGACCCCACAGACGGCAGCCCACCAGGCTTCCCCGTCCCTGGGATTCTCCAGGCAAGAACACTGGAGTGGGTTGCCATTTCCTTCTCCAATGCATGAAAGTGAAAAGTGAAAGTGAAGTCGCTCAGTCGTGGCCGACCCTCAGCGACCCCATGGACTGCAGCCTTCCAGGCTCCTCCATCCATGGGATTTTCCAGGCAAGAGTACTGGAGTGGGGTGCCATTGCCTTCTCAATATAAATGTTAAGGAAGATATATATATATATATAGCTCCTTAGGAGCCAAACTGAGCAGATATCAAGGCAGCTCAGCTGACCCTTTAGACCCTTTAGACCAAAGTAAATCTTCAACATTTGCTTTCCCATCACAGCCTGTATGGCCTTGTAATTAGGTCAGACACCTGCACACACTCTCTCAAATTCCCTTGCCCACCTCCTTCCTTTTCTGTCCTGACGGGTGTCCTCCCTGTGCCAAGTTACCCCTCTACTTGAGGACTTAAACACCCAGTTGTAGAGCACGAGATCTGGCTTTTTTATGGGAGGAGGGACTGTGCTGGGTCTTCACTGCTGCACGGGCTTTTCTTCAGCTACTTTTCATTGCAGTACCCGGGCTTCCCATTGTGGTGGCTTCTTTGTTGCAGAGTATGGGCTTTAGGGTGTGCAGGCTTCGGTAGTTGTGGCTCCTGGGCTCTAGGGCACAGGTTCAGTAGTTGTGGTACATGGGCTTGGTTGCTCCACAGTATATGGGATCTTCCCAGACTAAGACTCGAACCTGTGTCTTCTGCATCGGCAGGCAGATTCTTTACCACTGAGCCCACAAGGAAGCCCAGGGATCTGGCCATTTAAGATCTAGTCTGAGCAGCTGAGGGGCTAGCTGGTGATCCTGGAAGAGAGGGAGCATTTGCTTTCTGTGGGGTGAACCTCCATCAATGAGAAATAGGAAATGGGAGCGGCAGGGCTGATCAATGCTTCCTCCTCTCTTCCACTTTTTAGCTACTCCAGGTGGGGTTCCTTCTTTGCCATCCACATGGGCAAAATGCTGCATGTACTGAGTGAACACAGCTGCTGTGTCCCTTGTCTCTCTGTGGCTCATTGTGAGATGGTGACCAGTGTGTAATGCTTTGCATCACATCACTTCCCGTCTTCCTGAATCAAGTCTCTCTTTCTTTTCCTCTCCCCGCTTTGTGCTTGCATCTCCCTATAAAGGGGGTTAGCACCTTAATCCTTGCCTCAGGCTCTGGAGTGCTCAGGCTAAGATAGTTCTCTTTTTAATCAGCCTATTTTATTGAGGCCTGGAGTTCCACTTCATAGAATGGAGTACAAAGAACAGCTTTCCAGGAGTATCACTAAGTGCAAGACTTGAACTCCCATCTCCCAGTTTATAGAAAGTCTGCCAATCTTACTGGACTCTCTCCTCTCATCGACTCCAAAGCTTAGTAATTTACAGAGAGCCAGATCTGCATATTCCTGAATCACTAATGAAATCAGGATAGCTCTTTGAGGCTGGAAGACTTCCAGGTCTTGCATTTAAAAGGATTGGTTTATGTATCTCTTGTCCTTTTCTCCTTCATTCTGGCTAAGAGCTGAAGAAATCTGTGGTAGCTTCCTTGTCTTGAGATAGAAACCACAAGTTGGAAATGACAGAGTTGTTCAGATAGCCCTGGATAGCTTATCTCCGGAATAAGGCCTACATAAGAGGGGTAACTTTTCCACCTTGCTCAAGCCTCTGTATTTTAAAGTCTCTTTGATTATATAACCTAATCTGTTCCTTGTTTTCTCTGCCTGCTCTGAAATCCTGCTGTCACCATACTGAGAGATGTCTCTATGGACCATGTCACTGCTTTTGCTGCTGGTGCTGAAGTCTGCTGTCACCGCCTGCTGAAATGTCAGCATTCCGAAGATGTATTCTCCTGTGTGACTCACAAAGTTCTTGTTTCCAGTCATGAACCCATAGTGAGGCCAGCTCCATCTACCTCAACAAGTTCAAGAGGAAATCAGTCGTCTATGCAAGACTCTGCTCATTGCTGCTTGTTTCCCAATATTTTTCTCCTTCATTTCCTTACTAATGGAAACCTGCTTTTGTAATGGAGTAGCATTTGCCATCCTCCCACCCAATACAGCTTTTGCCCAAGGTTAAATTAAAAGCTATACTTCCCTAACTCCTTGGGTCTGAGGCTGCCCACATGACACAGGTTTGAAAGAAGTAACTTCAAGGAAGATTCTCATTTCCCAATACAGGCACCTCCCTTGGTACCACGTCACTTCCCTTTCCTTCTTAGTAAATGGAGAGCGAGCATCAGACTGAAGGTGGAACAGCCATTCTGCAACCTTGAGGAGAGGAGATGCCTGAGATAGCAGAGCAGGAAGATAGAAACCTCCTGAAACACTGACTACATCGTGGAGCCACTTGTTTGCTATATGGAGAAAAATAAATCCCAGTTTGGTTAAACTTCCACAGTCAGGACTATGTCATGTGCAGGCAAAAGCAGTCTCTAACGGATATGCCCCACCAGAAGCTCGGGGTTTCTCTCACGCATTTTGCCAAACTGTACCCAATAGCCTTCAAGTCATACTTCAGTTGTCTTTCTCCCAAACAAACAAAATTAAATTCTACCTTACAAAAAGTGCAGTGCACCAAAGTTACTTATTTGAGTGAGTGAGTGAAAGTCGCTCTGTTGCGTCTGACTCTCTGT
>NW_011494811.1:146631-163476 GCF_000754665.1 Bison bison bison
GGAGATTCTTTATGAGCTGAGCCACCAGGGAAGCCCAAGTTTACTGCTTGTGTTTCCCGCTAGACTCCAAACTCCATGAAGGCAGGATCCACGGGGGTCTTGCTCACTGCCTTAACCTCAGTGCCCAGCACACTGCCTGGCATATGTCTCCAAATGTGTCCTGGAGAGAATGATGACCAAATGAGAGAATGAAATCCCACTATTATCTACTTACTTAGATGACTCATTATTGGAAGGCAACTCATTCACACGCTTATTTTATTCATTCATTTAACCAATATTAATGGCCTATTCTGGAATGGGCATAGTGATAGTAAGTGAGGATCTTTATTCCACACATAAGGCAGTCACTGCCCTCAGTGAGCTTAACTTCTAGTGGAAGGGACAATCAACTCTTAAACAAAAAATTCAGATAGTGCTAAGTATAATAGGCAAAGAAGCTTCTTCACCTGGGGGATTCCTGGAAGACCATATATGTGTGTATGTTAGTCGTTCAGTTGTGTCCAGCTCTGCAATTCCATGGACTGTAGGCCACCAGGCTCCTCTGTTCATGTAATTCTCCAGGCAAGAATACTGGAGTGGGTTAATATTCCCTTCTCCAGGGGATCTTCCTGACCCAGAGATCTAACCTGGGTTTCCTGAATTGGAGGCAAATTCTTTACCATCTGAGCCAGCAGGGAAGCCTGGAAGACCATATGTAAGTATAGTTTATTGACAGTATATCAACATGTATGTCAACATAATCACATCAATCTAAACAGTCCAAGTTCTGAGAACTAATTGTTTTCTAAAGACTAGCAAGGAATGAGATGGTCAATTTCCTTTTTTGAATTTAGTATTACATGCATTTCTTTTTCTTAATTTAAAAAAAATAATTTTTAATTGGAGGATAATTGCTTTACAATGTTGTGTTGGTTTCTGCCCTATAACATCATAAATTAGTTGTAACTATACACATATGTGGACTTCCCTGGTGGCTCAGATGGTAAAGAATCTGCCTGCAATGCGGGAGACCCTGGTTCGATCCCTGGGTTGGGAAGATTCCCTGGAGAAGGAAATGGCAACCCATTCCAGTATTCTTGCCTGGAGAATTCCACGGACAGAGGAGCCTGGTGGGCTACAGTCCACAGGGTCACAAAGTGTCAGACACAACTGAGCGACTAACACACACATACATACATAAATATATATGTATACATCTGTATTATATACACACACACGCATATATATATCTATATCCTCTCCCTCTTGAACCTCTCTCCCCACCCACTCCTGCCCCTTCAGGCGCCAGGCTGGGCTCCATGTGTTATACAGCAGATTCCCACTAGCTGTCTGTTTTACACATGGCAGTGTATATATGTCAATGCTGCTTTTTTAATTCATCCCACCCTCTTCTTTCCTGGCTGTGTCCACAAGTCTGAGCTCTACGTCTGAGGATTACATGTATTTCTGAAGAAAATAAAGGCAGAAAAAGAAAGGGAGGGAGGGAGAGAGCAAGAAGAAGGAATTTTATCCCCCCTGTTAAATAGCCTTCCTCTTCCCTGGCCGAACAGAAATGCTACACAGGAGAGAAACAAGGCCAGGGGGAGGGTCTTTTATGAAAGTAGACGGTGCTGGAAAGAACGGCTAATACCCCAGGAGAACAGCCTCTGAGCTCTTCTATGCTCAAAAGAATGTACTTTATGAATTTTGCAGCACGTTTGTGTTTCAAACCCTCCAACAGGCTCAATCGTTGTTACCCCTCAAATCCCCTCTGGTTCTCTGATGTGGTTACTGACTCCCTAAGTGACCTCTCCTGAATCCTGGGAGAATCACTAAGACTTTCCACATGGGCTCTGCCTTCTTTCCACCATGTGAGCTTCAAGAACAGAGCAAGCTGCTTCTTAAAGCATGTATCCTTGTAAGAACTGAAGTGAAGGATACCTTTAATTTCTAAAATCCAGAGAAGGCTATAATATCACCTAGCTCAGGCATCCTAGAAACTAATATCACATGTCTTTATATTCTGAGTTAGTTTGGCAACTTTGTGAAGGAAATAAAATTAGCTTAGTTATATTAGTGAGAAATGCCTGGGCTTCCCTGGTGGCTCAGTGATTAAGAATCTGCCCGCCAATGCAGAAAACACGGTTCGATTCCTGATCTGGGAAGATCCACATGCCTCAGAGCAACTACTTAGCCTGTGCTTTAGAGCCCAGTAGCCACAACTACCCCACCCCAGTACTCTTGCCTGGAAAATCCCATGGACGGAGGAGCCTGGCAGGTTGCAGTCCATGGGGTCGTGAAGAGTCAGACGTGACTGAGTGACTTCACTTTCACTTTTCACTTTCATGCATCGGAGAAGGAAATGGCAACCCACTCCAGTATTCTTGCCTGGAGAATCCCACGGACAGAGGAGCCTGGTGGGCTGCAGTCCATCGGGTCGCACAGAGTCAGACAAGACTGAAGTGACTTAGCACACATACATTTCAAAATGACCAGCAGGATAAATCTAGTTATAATACATCACTATAAAGGCATTACATAGTTATTGACTGTATTCCTCACACTGTACATGTCATACCAGTGACTCTATTTTGCAACTGAAAAATTATTTAAAAATTTTTTATTGTGGTAAAAGTTACATACTCCAATACTTTGGCTACCTGATGTGAAGAACTGACTCATTGGAAAAGACCTGATGATGGGAAAGATTGAAGGCAGGAGGAGAAGGGGACAACAGAGGATGAGATGGTTGGATGGCATCACTGACGTGATGGACATGAGTTTGAATAAGCTCCAAGAGTTGATGATGGACAGGGAAGCCTGGAGTCCTGCAGTCCCTGGGGTCGCAAAGAGTCAGACACAATGAGTGATTGAACTGAAATGAACTGAAAAGTCACAAAATATAAAACATACATTTTAACCATATTTAACTGTACAGTTCTGGACATTTACTAAATTCATTGTGATAGTAATTCATGATGTATGTGAAGTCTAATCATTATGCTCTACACCTTAAACTATTCAGTGCTAGAGAGAGAGGTATATGTCAATTATACCTCAATAAAACTGAAAGAAAAATTAAAATTAAAAAAAAAATAGATGCACGATACTGGATGCTTGGGGCTAGTGCACTGGGATGACCCAGAGGGATGGTATGGGGAGGGAGGAGGGTTCAGGATGGGGAACACATGTATACCTGTGGTGGATTCATTTTGATATTTGGCAAAACTAATACAATTATGTAAAGTTTAAAAATAAAATAAAATTTAAAAAAAAAAAAGAAAAAAAATAGAGACCTCATTCTCTGGTTGAGAAGAATAAAGTGTGTCTTGGCTTAAAAGAGAGAGAGATACTTCCCCAAAGCAAGAAAAAGTGCTGGTTACAAATACCCAACCTGTCATTTTGACCCACAACCCTGTCTGTTGCCAAACTAAAGTAAGACACAAGCACAAGTCATAGAATGAACTAGAATGGGGAAATAACATCTCTACTGTTCAAAGAGAAAGCAGGATTCTCCATAAGAAATTAAGGCTCCAATGAAGGATAAGAGTTCTTGACCAAAAAAGTAGTCAGAGGATGGAAAAAAACCCTAACCTCTAGCTACCCTTCTTGGGAGGCAGATGAAGCACTGAACGAGTCTAGAAGACAAACTCTGTTGGGGACTCTTTGGGAAGCTGAGCAAGACAGACCAAGAAGCCAAAACCATCTTTATTAAAGTTGTACAGATTTTCTATTTCTTTCATTACCTGTTAAACCAGCTAAAATATTTCACAAGGTGTGACCTGTAACCCTAGAGTTCACTTTCTTTCTTCCTGGGCAGAAATTGTTTGCATTGTAATTGAATAAAAAAGAAAAACAAAGTTGTAATTCTGCTGATTTTCAACATACTAACCTCTACTCTTACAGAGCTGTAAAATAACTGAATCAATCATTAATAGGAAACCAAACAAAGTTAAACATTCCTAGAAAATCAGATTATCCCCACAGAGGTTAGACTATTAAACAGCACACAGCACTGTACTGAAAGGACATCCAGTCGTTCCTTTTGCCTGTTTCCAAGTTTGGAATAATTTTTAATAACAAACCACATCTTTTAAAAGTGCTGTCCAGAAAGCAAGGACTCAGATATTTGTCCACTGATATTCACAGAAGCTTTACTCATAATAGTCAAAAGGTAGACCTAAATGTTCACTGACAGATGAACGAATAAACAAATGTGGTATATCCACACAGTGGAATGTCGCTCAGCCATGAAAAGGAATGAAATTTTGATGCATGCTACAACATGATGAAACCTGAGGACAACATGCTAATTGAAATCAGCCAGACACAAAGGACAAACACTGTCTGATTCCACTTATACAAGGTCCTTAGAATAATCAAATATACATAGAGACAGAAAGTGGAATAGTGGTTACCAGAGGCTAGGGGAAGAAAGGAGTGGGGAGTTAATATAACGGGTACAGAGTTTGCATGAGATGATGAAAAGTTCTGGAGACGGATAGTGGTGACAGTTGAAAATAATGTGAATGTACTTAAAGCCACTGAATGGTACATTTAAAAAGGGTTAAATGGGCAATTTTATGGTATGTATTATTTTACCATAATAAAAAAGGAAGGAAGGGAGAAAAGAAAGGGAAAAGTGCTGTTTAATTATTGGACTCACCTTTAGTTTTGGGGTTTGTGACTTTTGTCTGCTACTATGTACCAGGCGCTGTGCTAAGCAACTCATTTAATCTTCACAGCATTGTGGGGATTATCTGCTTATTTTATGATCAGCTATGGTGATTCAGAGAGGTTAAGTCAGTTTCCTTAAGAAATACAGCAGAGCCAGTTCTGTCTCCGTTCAAAGGCTATGCTCATAACCACTCCTCTCTACTGCCTCTTCTTTCCCCACAGATCTTTCACTTGTGAATAATAAAGTAATTTTTAGAATTACCTGCTACATCTCCAAGCTCTTTCATTTTGTGCTTTCAAAAAGGGGGAATGAAAGTAGCATTGTGCCGTAAATCCACAGTGAATTTTTGCCCTGTGAGCTCCGACAGCTTTGAAGCCCTGCTCTCAGTGAGTTTTTTCTCCCTTTTCTTAAGCCTCAGGCTCACTGAAGAATTAAGAACCCAGACAAGGCGTCTTTGGAGGGCAGAAAAGAGAATAACCTGTGAAGTGGACGACATCCAGAAAAATGAACAGCTGTTCCCAAAATGTCTGATTAAATGGCACAAACCCAGACAGAAGCAAAGTTTTGGTAGGACTCTAATAAATAGAATTCTGAATCAGCATCCCTCAGGGAAGGGAGCTATGGCCAGGATAAAACAAACTGATGAATTAAAAAAAAAAAAAGAAAACCTCATTTCTGTTAGGTTTTGCAATATATTATCTACATTTACACATACTTTCTCTTCAGTTTTGCTAGGTTCTACTCACTTACAGCATGAGATTAAAAACTCCCCTTAACACCAAGAAATCCCTGGGACTTTCACACAAAAGAAATGATGAGACTTCCGGGTCCGTGACAGTCCGTCGCGGAGTACCCCTTAACGGGAGCACCCATTAACGGGAGCACCCCTTAAACCAGATTAGACTCAAGGAGGAGAAAAGGACGCATTTCATAGCGCAGGGCAGAAAGGGGATCATTCCTGCTCCCTCCTGATCAGAGAATCCAGCCATGCCACGCGGATCACCGAAACCTAATCCCGGGAAATTGTGCGCACCACGGGCAAGAGGGTGGGACTGTCAGTGGGAGAAGGAAGCCCTGAGTCACCGAATCGATTCTTCTTTTATCCGATCCTGTGGGCGGGAGTGTGGCAAACTGCTCGTTTTTCAGCTCCTCTGAGCGAGAGTACAGGAGTTAGCGGCTAAGGAATGGGGGTGGTATTGTGTTCGCTTGTAATTAGAATCGAATAAACCTCAGCTGAAACCGGAGCCAGAGCCCTGCTGGCGGCTGCCCACGGGCAGCTCCGGGAAAGCTTGTCGAGGAGGAATGCTTGCCTTCCTGCTCCCTCACCTCCCCGCTCATCTGCCCAACCCCTCTGCTCCCAACAGGTCAGACTCAGATCTGCTGCACGGGGAAATGGTGGTGCTTGGACGTTTTGATGTTAAGTGGCTGAGAGCACAGGGGAAAAGATGCTCCAGAAGATTCATCCAACGGCGAGCTGAGAAATGAGCTGGAGAGGAAAGAGTGCTGCCGGCTAAGTCCCCTGACAGTAACTCAAGTGTGAGAGGATGGAGACCTGGGTCAGTGCAATAGATGTAGGAAGAGGAAAGAGGAAGGGGAAGAAGGAAGTCGTCTGACCTTGATGGCCAGCCGAACGTGGTGGGTGGAGCAGATGGTGTTCAGGGCCCAGCACATCCAGGTTCGGAGTTTGTTGGTGACACTTGGGTCTCAGGAGCATCCAAGGGGGAATGGCCCCAGGTGGTCAGGAGTTAGAGATGGTTTAGAGGAGTCCACAGAGGTGATGGAGGAGTGAGCTTCTTGAGAATTACTCTCAGAGAGAAAAACATCAGGGCCAAGAGCTAAGGAGTAAACCTTGGGTATACACAGCCTGTGGCGTGAAGGAGGGTGAGCAATGGGCACAGATAGGAGGGAAGAACACGGAAGTCATCAGAACTAACTAGACAAGGAATTTGGAGTCTTTGGCAGGCATACTGGCTTCTATCAGCCGCTCCTATAGCTTGGGTTGGCCTCCTTTTGTAGGAGTGGAAGATTCTGGGGGAAATGGTCTGGTTTGGGATTTTCCCTCCATTCCCTTTCCCCATCATTGTTTTGAGAGCATATTGGCTGGTTCCACCATTCAGGTTACCCCCAGACTCACTCACCAACCAGCTCCTCAGCCCGGAGGAAGAATGTTCCTCAGGAGCCGGGTCTCAGCGGAGAAAGTTTTCCCTCCACTGTTCTTTTCCCATCCAGAGGTCAGCAGGCGCCCTGGGGCATGGGAAAGCTAGCAGAACCGGTGGGCAGATGACTTGACTTCTCCCATGCCTCTGCCTCACTACTGCATTGTCCCTCTTCCCAGGAGGACTTGTAAACAACCTGTACCACCTCACAGAGGTACAAGCATCCAGCTACGTCCACCTTACGCAGTAACCAGGTGGGAGGCCTGAGGCCACTAAATGGAGCTCACTTTCTTCGTGCAGCCCTTAGCTGGGCAATCTGCAGGGACAGTCCTGGTGTCCTGGGAGCATACTGGAGGGGGCAGGACCCTGGCTGCCACCTCCCTGGGCCGCTGGGTGGCATTGCTGCCTGCAAGTGGCCTCCCTCCAGATGTTCTGTGCCAGGGGACCGCAGGAACTGGGCAGTGATAGCAGCCAAGGCCCCTGTCTCGGAATTTTTCTGGGGACTCTCGGCAGCCTTGGGGTCCTTTCTGAACACCAAGCCAGAATCATACACAGAGATATCTGACGCCTCACTCAGTGAGGAAGGCATGAAGCCCCCCACTCTGGGTGAATTCTGAGACTCCCCCGATGTCTAGCATCAACCCCTTAAACTACTTCTTTGGTTACCCTGATAGTGCTAAAGGGTCATCAGCAACCATCACCCCCTATCCCTGCTCCCCAATAGCCTTGGCCATCTCCTAGCAAGGACGTTAACTTCCCCTTACTAACACTGAGGACTCTCCATTCTCTTTTCCTCCCACGTTGGAGGTGAATGTGACTCATGTCATTGTTATCCTGACTCGTACCCAGCTTTCTTTAGTTTGGTTTGCAAAGGGGCAAATAGTTGAATGAGGAAAAAAAAAAAAAAAAGCTAAAAATCTGTAGAGATGGTTTTGCCTCTCATTACCCAGGAGTGGTCATGGTATGCTTGCACAACCGACTGACTGGGTGATTCTCCGAAAACCCTGGCCTGGAGTTTAGCAGCTCCTTCTTTTGGAAAACCACACTGGGTCAAGTTTTGATAGGTGACCCAATGGTTTGGGGGGTTTTAGCCAAAGGTTTGCCTCATTTCCTTAGGAGGCATTCTGTAGCTGGAACACTGTTCTCGCTTTCAAAGTGGATACTTTGCTTTTAATTTAGCGCATGGAAAGATAAGTCATTTTCCATTGTTGGGAAAGCCTATCAGGCTCAGTTTTAGTCTCTGCGGGGCCACAGATAGCTACAATGTCTAGAGGGCATGTTTGTTTCCCCCATGGCTGTCATCTTCATCTCACTCCATTTGCAAAGTGAAGGATGCTTTTTTCCTCCGTTTGGGAAGGTTCCCCTGGAACCGCAGTCCAGTCGTGGTAAGCACACCGGAGTTGGTGTCTGAGAGCGTGTCTGATTCCACTTTCTCCTGGCAGACAGTGGGCACTTGGTCCATCGCCTGCCTCTAGCTGGCAGCATCTTTGGCGTTAACACAATGTTCAAGCCGATTCTCAAGGCAAATGTGGCACAGGAACCAGAGGAGTAATACTTTGAAAATCCAGGCAGGTTTGCACACCTATCCCTGTCTGAGTTGCCCAGAAGCAGGGCCTGAGGCAAAGGCTAATATACTGCTCCTTATTAAAGAATACGATCCCCAGGAAGTGGGAGTGGGGAGAAGAGGGGTGAGGCACGGAAGGTGGGGGTTGTTGGTGTCAGATGTGACTGCTTAATCACAAAGGTTCCCCCTTCAAGGGGTACTGTAAACTGTAGCTCGAGGCAGCCTGTCCCTGGAGGAAGGGAGAATATGTCCATCTCCTGTTAGGTGACCACTCGTGGGTCATTCCTTGGCACCCCAGCAAACCTCAGGGCAGAGTTGGGGCTCCCCACCAGCAGGGATGCCCCACGGCAGGAGTTAAGAGTCTAGAAGATCAAAAGGCCACAAGGTTATGGGCTTGGGCTCTCCAGGAGGTGACTGAGGCCCTGAGAAAATGTTTCCTGGAACAGTCAAGTGGTCAAGGGTCCCTGGGGCAGGTGAGATCAAGAGGATCCAAAATGGTTCAAAAAGTGTATCTAGCACATCATACCACATGGTGGCTTTCCAGAACTTTCTTCCATACCTGTGCTGTGTGACCACCTCATTACAATATCCTGTCTAGCCTTCGGGATGGCATGAAACAATATAGTCATTTGGATTTTTTTTTTTGAAAAGGAGTATAATTGGTTTAATGAGGGGAAATCCCACACTGGAGTGGAAACATGAAATAGGCCTACTTTTCCATGCCTGCTCTCTACCGGGCTCTATGGAACACCCCTTCCCACTGGAGGAGTGAACTTCCTTACTGACATTTCCTTTAAAGCCTCTAGCTATTCAATTACTTTCAATTCTCCAAGTCATCTCCTTTTAATTCTTGAAGTTCAGTCTTGTTTATTTGAAATTTTCCGTTTCATGGGGCTTCCCTGGTGGCTCAGCGGTAAAGAATCGGCCTGCAATGCACGAGATGCAGGCTCCTTCCCTGGGTTGGGAAGATCCCCTGGAGAAGGAAATGGCAACCCACTCCAGTATTCCTGCCTGAAGTCTCATGGACAGAGGAGCCTGGTGGGCTACAATTCATGGGGTCACAAAAGATTTGGACACAACTTAGCGATTCCATCTCACACTGAATTCAAAGCTCCCCATCCTCCCCATCCCCCACCAAGCCCAGGCTAGTTGAAATGTAATGGGGGTATGGTCAATTCTCCCTGACACACCCACTCCTTTTTTCCCTCCAGTACTGGGGTGGGAGGAGAGAACAGGAAAATGACACTATTTCCAGAAAGGCCTAGCGGGCGTATGCATCTGCCATGGTTTGTTGTAAGGAGTTTTCTATGGTCTGGGTATGGATGGGTGATTGGGTGACCATCTCAACAGGCTTTAGTAATGTGCAACAGTTTCTCAGGATCCCTAAAGAGGAGTGACCCCATCCTCAGGATGACCCCCATGGGCAACCTGAGCTATTCTCATGTGAGGCCTAGGCTTTTGCTATTTGCTCTGACGCTCCCCAGTGAGCCCTATCCCCACCTCATCATTTCAAGGAGGCTCATAACCCTTGAATCTGCTGACACAAGCAGAATCTATTTTCTATACTTCTAGGAGTGGGACATCTAAAGGGATGGCCCTTGTTCCCACTTGGTCCATTCATCTCTTCTCATCATCTCTCCCAGGGCTCTTTCTTCCTAATCAGAAGAGATGTCAGTCTGCCTTTCTTGAAGACACTCCCAAGTTGTACAAATGAATCTCTCCAGTTCCTGCCCCTTCCACTTGTCTTGGAGCTTACTCCTAGTCCCCACAAGGGGCATAAGGAAAATGAGACATCTCTATTCTTCATAATATTTTCCTATTTAAAACACCTTCTCCTTCCCTCAAAGTCCTATACTAGGAGATGGTGTGTGCGTCTGGGATGGGGTCAGAGGGATGCTGGGAGGTTGGAGTTGGTGGTGGTATGGGACCTGCTGAAAGTATTGCCTCTTAGCCAGTCATTCTGCAAAGCCGCCATCCCCAGTGGCTGGCAAGTCTCTGCTCTTACATTGTGGGGAAACTTGAGGTTTTGTTTCAGCAGTAAAGTTAGTTATCAGTTCCAACTAATATGAGAAAACACTCCCACTTGGCACCTATCTTCATCCTGTTACATAAATATCTCCAGTTGCTAACTTTAAAAAAAAATATTAACAATTCTAGTGCTTTTGGTGGGGGTGATTTTGCAGCCTCTATGATTTTCTGTTTTTCTAAATATTTTCATGTTTTGGTGAGGGAATTTGCTGTTTCTTCCTTAATTGTTTAGTTCATTTTCAGTCCTTTATCCCTGGCCTTAGCTCTTGGAGTGTCAACCATCATATTCAAGTTCAGGCAGAGGACAGAAGATGGGAAGGCCAAGGGCCCGCTCCACCCCTTTTAAGGAGATGTTCTGGAAAGATCACGTAGGCCCTCTGCTGAGGTCAAAACCCAGTCCCAAGGCCCGTGCAGCTACAGGGGAGGCTGGGAGAGGCAGCCCGCTGGCTGAGTGCACTGCTGCCTCAAATAACCTGATGACGATGTAGCCAGCTGCAAGTCTCCATCACACCCCCAAAGCACAAAAATTCCGGGTCATCCTTATAGTTTATTTTATTAAGAAAGTTTCTCAAATTATTTTTCATATTAAAAAGGCAACAGCCATTCATTAAAAAGAAAAAATAGAAAGGCAACTGTAAAGTATTCCCATATAAATCTACCTATTAGAAGCAATCACCAAAGCATACAACTTCCAGATTTTTTCCTGTGTGTGTCCATATGTCTTTTTTATAAGAATCTGAGTCCTGAAAAATAGCTAATTTGGGGGATCATTGGGGATTTTCATACTCCTTTGAAATATACTGTAACATGTTTAAGCAATCCACCTATTGTTGGACATGGAGTTTATTTCAACTAATTTTCTTTCACTAGGCGTTTAAAATGTTTCTAATTTTTCGTTATCATATACAGTGCAAAGCTGGAATAAATTTTTGAAAATTAATTCCAAAATAAAATATCCAAAGAATAAGAAAAAAAACAACTTACTGCACTTAAAAAAGACAGGGAGAGGAGACCAAAAAACTGCGCCAACAATACATTAAGGGTTGCAAGACCTCCCTCCTAGTCTGCCAGAATGATTAATACATGAAAAACCAATGGTCAAGAAGCGTTCATTTTTTACCAAAGTTATCTTACTGGCCAAATTACCTCCGATCAGATTGCTTTTGTTCCAACTGCCTAAAGCCAAATTACCTGCCCCTGGGTTAAATAATTGAACTGTCTTGGAAGGTACAAGGGCACCCCACTTAACCTGCACCCCTTCAGGGAAGTGTTAGAGTGAAGCTGGCAGAATGCACTGGTGCCCTTTCGAACAGAGAAGGTACACTCGGAAGACTTCTGTTTCCTCATCCTTCGGGTTTTGCTCAAACAAGATTCCAAAAAAGAATTAGAGCACCTTCAGAATATTAATTAGAGGTTTCCTGACAGTCTTCAGGTATAGAGGACGCCCAGCAGATCCACCTGGCCCTGATTTATGAGGAATGAGGAGGCTTTCACGTGCATCTTCTTGATTCCTGGCCTAGAAAGAGAGAATACACCACTGCTTTCCTATAGTTTTTTCTCAGGATTTCTCTGAAATGAAATTAAGTGTTATCTCTCGTGCTTACATACAGGGATTCACTCCTCTGAGGGCCTCTTTCCTCGTGAGACACTAAAATAACATGACAATAACAGCCGGCTCCTTTGTCCTTTTCTGCCTTTACCTCATTCACTGCAGCGATAGGGCCCACTCCAAAAGAAAGTAAAAGCCAGTGTAAGGGATAAAAGGACCAACCTGGGACACATCCATCAGATAGACACAGCTGAGCTCATGTGGGGAAAAAAAGGGGTGATTCTAAGCACAGCCTGTGTACCCAGGATCCCTTAGGGACTGAGCTGCAAAAAGCTCAGTGCCCTGAAGATTTGAGAGGGCACCTTTGTAAATATCAACATTTTTGTTTCTGTTTCAGTCATCTGAGACTTTTTTTTTTCCAAAATACAGTTTATACTTTCCAGTTTTCTAAACATTATTTTAAAAATATAGTTAAGCCTTTTCTTGATGGGGGTCACCTTATGAAACATCATTTTAAACACTTATTGAGAGTCAAATTTTTGTGCCCAGGGGATGTAAACATGAATAAGACAAAAACCCCACCACCAAGAACTCATAGTCTAGTGGGAGAGACAGAAAATTACTCAACTACTTACAAAACTTCCTGATAATTATATGAATTATGAAAAGGACGGTTTGGAAACACAGAAAGTGACACCTAACTCTTCCTGGCTTTCAGAAAGGGAAATGTTTAGAGATAAATTGATCTCAAGGATTAGGTAAGAAATGCTTCTTTTGGTTCAAAAATGGTTCAACAATGATGGAAGAGCATTTCAGGCAGAAAGAAGCACATGCAAAAACCCAGAATTTGAGGACATGTTTGGGAGAACTTCCTATGGTTTGAGATTAGCCAAGAGGTAGTATGCATTGGTGAGTGGCAGGAATGTTATCAACCAAGTCTCAGAAGGCTAGTGTGTCATACTAAAAGGTCTAGTTATGACCCTTGAATGCCTCTCAAATAGATAAGCTTGTAATTCTCTTGGAGGATTTTAAAAATCTAATGTCATTTACACATGGCATAAGATAAAGAAAAAATATTTTTGAGTTAAAAAATAGTTTTAGGGCAGTAGATTACAGACTATATTACAAGAGTCACTTTTAATAACTGTCTAATAATATTTAAGAGGACAAGTTTCTTCTTTGTTCCACTAATAGGCAACACCTGCTTCTTAATTTACCTTGTTAATTATGTAAGTAAAAGTACAATTTCTTGACCAGTACATTTACCATTAATATCTTGTATTGTGGGTGTATTTTGAGATTGAGCACACCTAATATAGAATGATTTTGACTACATTTTACAGTAGCAAAAATAGATTAAAACTGCTTTCATGACCTAATGTTGGAATGCTTGCCTTTGCTATGAAAAAAAAATCAACTGGTTTATTTTTGAAACATTCATGTTTGTTTCTAAATGGTGAAATTAGGAAAGGGCTTCAGGCTGCCCTTTCCCAGGTCTTCTAACCAAGAACACTTTGTAGGTATTAATGATCTTTATACCAAGTAAACTAGACACAAGATTACATGTAACAGTTACAAGTATCAGAAAACTTTTGATATGCTATATAACAAGTGTTGTTATATTACTGAAACTTCTATATCTGATGAAATCATCTTGAAGAGATTTACAGAATGTCTTTTTATGGGTTTTTTTTTTAATTCATTTGTTGCATTTTGACATGAGAACCTAAATTTTTCCCATCTTTAGCCATTAATCCATTATGGGTATAAATTTTAAAATATATAACCAAAAATACAAACAACTTAAAATAGTGTACCAGCTAAAACTCCCACTGTGGCTATCTGTGGTCCCCTGATATCCCAGAGAATACTAGCTTCAAGAGAGCTTTCCTTCTTCCCATTAACCACAGTGCACACCCTCTCAGAGGGGAGCAGATGTGTCTACTTTCACAAGTGGAAATAATTAAGTAATTCTAACTTTATATTTCAAGTTCAGAAAAACAGAATCTGAAACAGGAAATAAAAATTCTTTAAGGGCATAACCCCCTAGGACATTTGCAACATTCCTTGGTTGGGAAATACTGCTACTGAACGATTTTAAGCATAATTTGGTCACGTGTTAAAATCTCTCTGGCAACAGCTGCTGCTGCTGCTAAGTCGCTTCAGTAGTGTCCGACTCTTTGCGACCCCATAGACGGCAGCCCACCAGGCTCCCCTGTCCTTGGGATTCTCCAGGCAAGAACACTGGAGTGGGTTGCCATTTCCTTCTCTAATGTGTGAAAGTGAAGTCGCTCAGTCGTGTCCAACTCTAGCGACCCCATGGACTGCAGCCCACCAGGCTCCTCTGTCCATGGGATTTTCCAGGCGAGAGTATTGGAGTGGGGTGCCATTGCCTTCTCCGCTGGCAACAGCAGTGGGGACGAATTAAAGACTGGTAAACCTGATGCTAAAGAGGCCTGATAAATGGTTACTGATGATCCCAGCAAGGAGTAAGAAGGGTTTACACCTGGGCAACAGTAGTGGGCAGTGGATTAGCAGATCAGATGAAGAAGAAAGATCTCGAAGTTAGAACAGTTTGTCTACAATTTTATAAACACTGAGGCACTTGGGCCACCTGAAGTGTGCAGTGCTGTTTGTCCTAAACTAATGGCCCCCATCTTCTATGGGTAACAGTAACCATGCGTGCTGGGAAAACTGTTTTTTTCGGTGCATCCTTGAGGGTGTTTCTGAAAGAGATTAGTATCTGAATTGGCAGACCGGTAGCCTCATCAGCACAGCTGGGCATCATCAATTCTCTTAAGGACCTGGAAAAGACCAAAAGGTGGAGGAGGGGTGAGTTTGCTCTCTGCCTGAGCCCAGATATTTCTCTCTTCCCGCTTTTGGAGGTCAGTGCTCCTGGTTCTCAGGCCTTCAGACTTGGATTGATCTCCACCACTGGCTTCCCTTGTCTTCCAGATGGCAAGCTATGGGACTCCTTGCCTGCATAATCACGTGAGTCAATTTCTAATATATATAGATTTTTAAAATATTTATTTATTCTGGCTGCACTGGGTCCCTGTTGCTGTGCGCAGCCTTTCTCTAGTTGTAGCAAGCAGAGGCTACTGGCTAGGTGTGGCGTGTGGGCTTCTCATTGCGGTGGCTTCTCCTGTGGAGTACAGGCTCTAGAGCTCAGGTTCAGTAGTTGAGGCACACGGCTTAGTCCCCAAAGTATGTGGAATCTTCCAGACCAGGGCTTGAACCCACGTCACCTGCCTTGGTAGGTGGATTCTTAACCAATGACAACCAGGGAAGTCTAATTTTATATACATTAAAATATATTTATTTATTTATAAATATCCTATTGGTTCTGTTTCTCTGGAGAACTCTGCCTACTACACATGTATTTTTCCATATTTTACTTGCCATCACAAAAGCATAGTGGGAGGGAAAAGATTAGAAGTAAAGACACAACTGAAAAGGAGAGGCTGAGTTGGGGAAGAGAAGAGAATGCAAACAGGAGACACAGCTTTTCCAGGAAACAGCATTAACAGACTCCCAAGAATGGAGTCCTGGAAGGTAGCAACAAAGTTCAGTACTGTAAATGCCTGTGTCCCTCCCTAAGGCCAGCTGCGTCACCACAGAGGAGAGGAAATGATAGAGAAGTTCCAAATTCCACTGAACTGGGTCAGTGTAGAGCTACTGGAAGCCCATGCTGGCCCTGGTGTGTGCAAATCCTGAGTGACCACCCAGCCTTTAGTCCTGACTGCTAGGTTGTCCTACCTCATCTGCAAGGCAGGAGGTAACTTCTTGTGTCCTTGACTCAAGCAAGACCTAGTCACATGGGGCTACAACTTGTAATTCTTCCTGGAAGCTTTCAGAAACAGAAGACTGTTCTTATTCTAAAATTCTGACAGATTGAAGAGGATCTTCTCTTGGTCATATTGACAGTCCTCCCAGTAAAGGGGTTTTTACTGAGGCACCATTGTTCTCTGCCTCATGTTCAAACAGATAATCCCCCTGAAAGACAATTTCTTCTCTGGGCTATTGCAGACTGCCTTTCTGCCCACCCTTCCTCATGATCAAATTAACCCTCACTCCCATGGGGAGAACCTACTGCTACACCAGGGCAGAGAGTACCCAACATCCATTCCCCTCCTTCACTAGTGACAACTCTAATCTTACCCTGGGCTGCATTGGGCCCAGCTAAAAAACTACATTTCCCAACTTTCCTTGCAGATTTGTCTACCCATGTGACTAAGATCTGGCCAATGAGAGGAAGCATATATGCATCCCCAAAGAAAACTCATTAAAAGGACTTGATTCAGTTGAAAGGTTTTTGCAAATCCTCCCCTTCATCGTTCTTGTTCCATTGGAAGGTAAACAAACTGGTTGGAAGTCCATCAGCTAAGACCCGGGAGGTGACCCTAAGGATGTATACTGTATGCTAAGGATGAAGGAGTAGAAAAATAGAAGGCTGAGGTCCTTATTGTGTTTAAATGATGGTGGTCAAAACAGCTCCTAACTAAAATGCCAATGAGTTCTAATAAGTTTAGAATGACTCTTTACTCTTTTCCATCTTTTTCTTGTGTCATGTGTTAAAGAAAATGGCTGTTTTAACAGGTGTTAACGGTTTTTCCTGTGGTCAAGTATGGATGTGAGAGTTGGACTGTGAAGAAGGCTGAGCACCGAAGAACTGATGCTTTTGAACTGTGGTGTTGGAGTCCCTTGGACTGCAAGGAGATCCAACCAGTCCATTCTGAAGGAGATCAGCCCTGGGATTTCTTTGGAAGGAATGATGCTAAAGCTGCAACTCCAGTACTTTGGCCACCTCATGCAAAGAGTTGACTCATTGGAAAAGACTCTGATGCTGGGAGGGATTGGGGGCAGGAGGAGAAGGGGACGACAGAGG
>NW_011494811.1:163576-164094 GCF_000754665.1 Bison bison bison
TGCTGCTGCTGCTAAGCCGCTTCAGTAGTGTCCGACTCTTTGCGACCCCATAGACAGCAGCCCACCAGGCTCCCCTGTCCTTGGGATTCTCCAGGCAAGAACACTGGAGTGGGTTGCCGTTTCCTTCTCCAATGCACGAAAGTGAAAAGTGAAAGTGAAGTCGCTCAGTCGTGTCTGACTCTTAGTGACCCCATGGACTGCAGCCTACCAGGCTCCTCTGTCCATGGGATTTTCCAGGCGAGAGTACTGGAGTGGGGTGCCATTGCCTTCACCACTGGCAACAGCAGTGGGGACGAATTAAAGAGTGTAACTGCCACTGCTGCTGCTAAGTCACTTCAGTCGTGTCTGACTCTGTGCGACCCCATAGACGGCAGCCCACCTGGCTTCCCCGTCCCTGGGATTCTCCAGGCAAGAACACTGGAGTGGGTTGCCATTTCCTTCTCTAATGTGTGAAAGTGAAGTCGCTCAGTCGTGTCCAACTCTAGCGACCCCATGGACTGCAGCCCACCAGGCTCCTC
>NW_011494811.1:164194-169217 GCF_000754665.1 Bison bison bison
TGAGATGGCTGGATGGCATCACTGACTCATACGTGAGTCTGAGTGAACTCCAGGAGTTGGTGATGGACAGGGAGGCCTGGCGTGCTGCGATTCATGGGGTTGCAAAGAGTCGGACACGACTGAGTGACTGAACTGAACAGTGATTAACACCTACTTTCTTCTCTCAGTTCAGTTACGTCACTCAGTCACGTCCGACTCTTTGCGACCCCATGGACTGCAGCACACCAGGCTTCTCTGTCCATCATCAACTCCCAGAGCTTGCTCAAACTCATGTCTATCGAGTTGGTGATGCCATCTAACCATCTCCTCCTGTCATCCCCTTCTCCTCCTGCCTCAGTCTTTCCCAGCATCAAGGTCTTTTCCAAGGAGTCAGTTCTTCACATCAGGTGGCCAAAGTATTGGAGTTTCAGCTTCAGCATCAGCCCTTTCAATGAATATTCAGGACTGATTTCCTTTAGGATGGACTGGTTGGATCTCCTTGCAGTCCAAGGGACTCTCGAGTCTTCTCCAACACCACAGTTCAAAAGCATCAATTCTTCAGAGCTTGGCTTTCTTTATAGCCCAATTCTCACATCCATACATGACCACTGGAAAAACCATAGCCTTGACTAGATGGACCTTTGTTGGCAAAGTAATGTCTCTGCTTTTTAATATGCTGTCTAGGTTGATCGTAGCTTTTCTTCCAAGGAGCAAGGGTCTTTTAATTTCATGACAATAGTCACCATCTGCAGTGATTTTGGAGCCCAGAAATAAAGTCTGTCACTGTTTCCATTGTTTACCATGAAGTGATGGGACTGCATGCCATGATCCTCTCTAATAATCCTATAATCTTTTCAGCATTTGAGATTGAGTTTTACCCAAATTTATATATTGGAAGCAATTGAATAATGTCTATTATGTTTATTTTTTCAAATTAACATGTACGTACAGTTCTATAGATTTTAACATATATATTGATTTCAGTAGCTGCTACCACAGTCTAGATACAGAATAGTTCTGTCACCCTCAAAACAGTGGCTTCTGTTATCTTTGTAATCACACCTTCACACCACCTGTAATCTGTTCTGTCACTATGCTTTACTCCTTTCAAGAATATCATATAATGGAATAATACAATGGATAATCTTTTCATAGTGGCTTTTTTGATTTAACATGATGTCTTGAAGAATATGCAGGTTGTTACATGTATCAGTAGATTCAGTTCTTTTTTGTTGCTGAGTAAAATTCAATTGTGTGGACATACCATAGTTTGTTAGTGATCCATCTTTTAATGGGTTATTTCCAGCTTTGGTCAACTTTCAATAGAGCTGCATGAACAAAAGTTTTTATTTCTCTAGGGAAAATACCTATGATGGTGACTGTTTTTTATACACTGTGCATACAAGACCTTTATATGTGATTTACAAATATTTTACCCTAGTGTGTGGTATGTATTTTCATTCTGTTAACATTAGAGCAAAACTTTTAAATTTTGGTTGAAGTCTAATTTATCATTATTTTCTATTGTGTATATGCGTTGGGTGTTACATCCAGGATTCTTTGCCTATCCCAGGTCATGAAGACTTTCTCCAATGTTTTCCTATAAAAGTTCTATGGTTTTATGTTTCACACTTAGATCTGTGATCAATTTGACTTAATTGTTGTGTAGGTGTGAAGGTTATGGAGCTTCACATGTGGTGCAGTGGGAAAGAATCCGTCTGCCAGTGCAGGAGATGTAAGAGAGTTGGGTTCAATCCCAGGGTCAGGAAGAACCCCTGGAGTAGGAAATGGCAACCCACTCCAGTATTCTTGCCTGGAAAAATCCCGTGGAGAGAGGAGCTTGGCAGGCTACAATCCATGGGGTCACAAAGTGACGGACACAACTAAATGAGCACACACATACAAGTGTGAAGGTTAGGTTGATTTTTTTTTTTTTTTGCACATAGACATCCAGTTGTTCCAACACTATTTGCTGACAAGATGTTTTCTCCTTAGTATTGCCTTTGAACCTCTTCAAACATCAGTGGATCATATTTGCGTAAATCTATTTCTGGTCTCTCTATGCTGTCTCACTGCTCTGTTGTGCGCCTCTTCACCAGTACTACACTATCTTGATTTCTATAGCTGTATAGTAAGTCTTAGAATAATATAGTGTGATTCTTCAAACTTTATTTACTTTTACTGAAGTATAGTTTATTTACAATGTTGTGTAGTATATGGTATAGAACAAAGTTGACTCAGTTACAGAGATATATTATTTTTCAGATTCTTTTCCACTATAGTTTATAATATTATATACTAGTTTTCTGTGTTATGTAGTAGGACCTTGTTGTTTTTCTCATTTTATATATAGTATTTTGCTTCTGCTAATCTGAAACTACTAATTTATCCCTTCCCTTAATTATCCTTTCCCTTAACCTTTCCCCTTCAGTAACCATAAGTGTATTCCTATGTCTGTGAGTCTGCTCCTATTTTGTATATAAGTTCATTTGTAACATTTTTTTAGATTCTACATGTAATGATATATTTTTTTTCTCTGTTTGACTTAGCATGATAATCTCTAGGTCCATTGATGTTGTTTCAAATGGCATTACTTGACTCTTGTTTGTGGTATATGTATACCACATCTTCCTTATAGATTCATCTGTTGGTGGTTTGTCTCCATGTCTTGGCTGTTGTAAATAGTGTAGCTGTGAACACTGGGGTGCATGTATTTTCAAATTAGAGTTTTCTCTGGATATATGCCCAGGAATGGGATTGCTGGATCTTATGATAACTCTATTTTTAGTTTTTTTGAGTAACCTCTATACTGTTTTCCATAGTGGCTTCATCAATTTACTTCCCCACCAACAGTGTAGGAAGGTTCCCTTTTCTCCACACCCTCTCTAGGATTTGTTATCTGTAGACATTTTGATGATGACCATTCTGACCCATGTGAGACGGTATCTTGTTGTAGTTTTGATTTGCATTGCTCTAATTAGCAGTATTGAATATCTTTTCATGTGCCTGTTGGTCATCTGGATGTCTTTGGAGATCTAACTGTCTATTTAGGTCTTCTGCCCATGTTTTGATTAGGTTGTTTATTTTATTTATTTATTTATTTTTGGTTATTGAGCCATATGAGCTGTTTGTACATTTTGGAAATTAATCCCTTGTCAGAAAAAATACTTAAAAATATTTTCTCCCAGTCCATAGGTTGTTTTTCTATTTGTGGTTTCCTTTGTTTATAAGGTTGCTTAGGTCCCATTGATTTATTTCTGCTTTTATTTTTATTGCCTTGGGAGACTGACATAAGAAAACATTCAGTTCAGTTCAGTTTCTCAGTCGTGTCCGACTCTTTGCAACCCCATGAATCACAGCACACCAGGCCTCCCTGTCCATCACCAACTCCCGGAGTTCACTCAAACTCATGTCCGTCGAGTTGGTGATGCCATCCAGCCATCTCATCTTCCGTCGTCCCCTTCTCCTCCTGCCCCCAATCCTTCCCAGCATCAGAGTCTTTTCCAATGAGTCAACTCTTCGCATCAGGTGACCAAAGTACTGGAGTTTCAGCTTTAGCATCATTCCTTCCAAGGAACACCCAGGACTGATCTTCTTTAGAATGGACTGGTTGGATCTCCTTGCAGTCCAAGGGACTCTCAGGAGTCTTCTCCAACACCACAGTTCAAAAGCATCAATTCTTCAGCGCTCAGCTTTCTTCACAGTCCAACTCTCACATCCATATATGACCACAGGAAAAACCATAGCTAGCTTTGACTAGACAGACCTTTGTTGGCAAAGTAATGTCTCTGCTTTTCAATATACTATCTAGGTTGGTCAAAACTTTCCTTCCAAGGAGTAAGCGTCTTTTAATTTCATGGCTGCAGTCACCATCTGCAGTGATTTTGAAGCCCAGAAAAATAAAGTCAGCCACTGTTTCCACTGTTTCCCCATCTATTTCCCATGAAGTCATGGAACCAGATGTCATGATCTTAGTTTTCTGAATGTTGAGCTCTAAGCCAACTTTTTCACTCTCCTCTTTCACTTTCATCAAGAGGTGCCGGGAGCCAGCGTGAGGAACTCCGCCTGTGGCAAAGGTCATGAGGAAGGAGGCTTGGCATACACAAAGGTGGGATCGAGCCTCAGGAGTCCCCCTGGAAATTCTCGAGCATCTACCCCCAAAACTAGAGTCTGCCTACTTACTGCTTTGTGCTCTCACCTACACCTCTGACTTTATGGGGGCCTGTCCCCCACCACCTCTCTCTGAAAAAGAGTTAACTTATAACTCCAGTTAATAAAGTTCCTGGGATTGACAAGAGTGTTTCAACCTACAAACTCCTTTGGAAGTCCTCTAGCCTGCCTGAATAGGTTCTTCCGGCCACATGTGATTGTTCAGAGCCTCCCAACCGTGAGAGGCATGAGATGTTCTAAACTGTCTAAATACAGATTCCTTTGAGCAGTTAAAGGATTGATTAGAAATTGTATTGATGAAGGGTTTTGCACTTGTTGGGCCAATGTTTGCTGCTAAGTTTCCATATCCCTTACCTACTGTGTCCCTGACAGTGTATTGATTAATATAATTGGTGTATAGGAATGTAAGTAGTAGCTTTAATGTTTGTAACCTTGGACCCTTGAGTTCTTTTTCTTGTTATAGCCCACCACACCTTTGCCCTATAGGAATGCAACTTTATCTAATGCTTTCCGAGGGTGGTGCCTGACTTTAGAATAATCACCTTTAGAGAAAAATAAGTTTTCTGAAGAAAGGATCTTAAAATGTTGACAGGCCCCCTGGCCAGAAGATGATGTAAATCACCTAAACTTTTGCATATGATAAGTTTGCGGGAAGATAGCCTGGCTTTGATTAGGATCAAGGACTGCTGTCCTTGCATGACTCTACCCCTTCCCCCATTATCCTCTATGCACAACTTAAGGTATAAAAACTACTTTGGAAAATAAAATGCGGGCCTTGTTCACTGAAACTTGGTCTCCCCATGTTGTTCTTTCTCTCACCTTCTGGCTAAATTCCCATCTGGAGCATGGAGGCTCGTCAAGCCTACTAATTATG
>NW_011494811.1:169403-174342 GCF_000754665.1 Bison bison bison
ATAAACCAAGTTATTCAGCCTCTTTTCTCCACTGAATTTTCCTGCTGAGCTATCCTTATTCTATTACTCTTTATATCTCTAATTAATATTTAATTAAAGCTATTGTATCCAGTTCACCGATGCCGTCCCCACTTGGAATTCCCTGGATCCACCAGGGCTGGACCCTGGCAAAGAGGCTTTTTAGTTCCTCTTCAATTTCTGCCATAAGGGTGGTGTCATCTGCATATCTGAGGTTATTGATATTTCTCCCAGCAATCTTGATTCCAGCTGTGCTTCTTCCAGCCCAGCATTTCTCATGATGTACTCTGCATAGAAGTTAAATAAGCAGAGTGACAATATACAGCCTTGATATATTCCTTTTCCTATTTGGAACCAGTCTGTTGTTCCATGTCTAGTTCTAACTGTTGCTTCCTGACCTGCATATAGGTTTCTCAAGAGGCAGATCAGGTGGTCTGGTATTCCCGTGTCTTTCAGAATTTTCCACAGTTTATTGTGATCCACATAGTCAAAGGCTTTGGCATAGTCAATAAAGCAGAAATAGATGCTTTTTTGGAACTCTCTTGCTTTTTCCATGATTTATGTCAGAGAATGTTTTGCCTAAGTTCTTTTCTAGGAGTTTTATGGTATCATGTCTTATATTTAAGTCTTTAAGTCATTTTGAGTTTATTTTTGTGTATGGTGTGAGGGAGTGTTCTAACTTCATTGATTTACATGCAGCTGTCCAGCTTTCCCAACACCACTTGCTGAAGAGACTGTCTTTCTTCATTGTATATTCTTGCTTCTTGTGTCAAAGACTAATTAACTGTAGGTATATGGGTTTGTTTCCAGTCTCTCCCTTCTCTTGCATTGAATCCCGTCTGGTTTTGGCCAGTACTATGCTGTTTGGTTACAGAAGTTTTGTAGCACTGCCTGAAGCCTGGGAGGGCATGCTGCCAGGTTTTGTCATTTTCCTCAGCATTTCTTTGGCAATTCTGGGTCTTTTGTGGCTCCATATAAATTTTAAGATTATGTGTTCTAGTTCTGTGAAAAATTTCATGGGTAACTTGATAAGGATTGCATTAAATCTGTAGATTGCTTTGTGTAGTATGGCCATTTTAACAATACTTTTCCAATCCAAAAGCATGAAATATCTTTCCATCTTTGGATAATCTTCAGTTTCCTTTATCAGTGTTTTATAGTTATGCCTGTGTTCTGTTACCTCTTAGGTTAGGCTTATTCCTAAATATTTTTTTTTTTTGGTTGTGATTTTAAAAGTTTTTTTTAACTTTCCCTTTCTCATATTTCATTGTTAGTGTTAAGAAATGTGACAGATTTATAGAAATCTTGTATCCTGCTACCTTGCTGAAATCATTGATCAGTTCTAGTAGTTTTTATGTGAAGTCTTTAGGGTTGAACTATTTCTTTTGAAAAATTGTTTTGGTTAGACTAGTTTCTTTGCATTCTATATAAGTTTTAGAATAAGCTGTCCATATCTACAAAATGTTCATATGAAATTTGTATTGGAATTATATTTGTACATTAATTTGTAGAGAGCTAACATTTTTACTATGTTGAGATTTCCAACTCAAACAAGGTTTATATCTGCATTTTTTTAGGTCTTTTCTTTCATGAGTTTTGTAGTTTTTCAGTGTACAAAATCTCTACATGTTTTGTTAGATTTGTACACCAATATTTCTTTCTGTCTTTGTCTTTTGGCAGGGAGTCATGGCACAGTGGTAAAGAATCTGCCTACCAGAGTAGGAGGCACAAGAGATGTGGTATGATCCCCAGGCCAGGAAGATCCCTTGGAGTATGAAATGGCAACCTGCTCATGGCAATCTGCTCCTGTATACATGCCTGGAAAATTCCATGGACAGAGGACCCTGGCAGGCTACAGTCCATGAACTCACAAAGAGTCACAATCATACCAATTGGTAAAGAAAAAAACTTTAACAAAATGCAGCATTCAATCATGATACAAATTCTTGATCAACTAGAAATAGAAAGTAATATTTTCAACCTGATAAGAAAAAGCTATAAGAAAAAAACTGTACTGCTAACATCATACTTGTGAAAAAATGAATGTTTTCCTTCTAAGACCAGAACTAAGACTGGGATATCCACTCTCCTCATTCCTAGTCAACATGGTACTGAAATTCAGCTAGTGCAATAAGAAAAAAGACTGTATGATCATATGGTTTTTCTTCTTTATATTTTTAATATGGTGGATTACATTGATTGCTGTTTGAAAATTGAATCAGTCTCCTTGCATTACCAGGATAAAATCCACTTGGTCATAATGAGACAGATAAATAGCCAGATGGGTGGTGGATAGATAGAATGTGCTGGATTTAATTCTATAATACCTCACTGGAAAATTTTGCACCTATGTTCATAAGGGATATTGGTCTATAGTTTTCTTCTAATCTCTTTCCTAGCTTTGAAATCAGAGTAATTAAATAATCATACAATTGATGGGAAATATTCCTTCCAATTTTTTTTTTTTGAAAGAGTATAAAATTGGTGCTATTTCTTCTCTAAATGATTGATAAAATTTGCCAGTGAAACTATTTAGGCCTGGAGATTTCTTTTACCAGAAGGTCATTCATTATCTATAAATTCAATCTATTTAGTACTTATCAGGCTATTCAAGTTGTTTTATTTTGGGTGAGTTTTTATAATTTGTGATTTTCAAAGAACTATTAAAAGTCTATTTCATCTGAATTGGTTGAGTTTCTATCTCTAGAGTTGTTTTAGTATTCCCTTATTCTTTGCAGGGTCTGCAGTGATATCTTTTTCATCCCTAGGTAATTTGTTGTAGGGTGACCAACCATCCCAAATTGCTCATGAATGGGGAATTTCCTGGGATGCAGGACTTTCACTGCTAAATCTGAAAGGCAGCAATTATTATCCTCTTTTTTTCCCCATCACTTTTGGCAGTCTTACTGTAAGATTGTCAATGGGAAAAAAAAATGTGCAATATAAAAGTTGAAAATTAATGTGTTACTCAATGGACTTACTGAGGTCTTAAGTGATGGAGACAGCCTCTCGGATAGCTCTGAGAGGTATTGTTTCAAAGTAGTGAGAGAGGTATCAGGATATATTGAAGCTTTTGCACAGAAACCAGGTAGTCCAAACATTTACTTTTAATTAAGGAAAATCAGACATCTCACATTAATGAACTCAATGCCTTTATATGGGAAATAAACCCAGCAAGAGTCTGGATTTATTGAAATTATTCCCTTGAATGCACCTTAACTATCTGGGGCCAGCCAGTAGCCTGTGCTCTTCCATCTGAGTATCCTCACGCTGCATGACTGAGGGTGGCTGCAGTGGCTGATGGCTTGATGGCCTCATATCTTTTGTTTACTGATATGGCAGGTGACATTCTTTGTCCACAAGTTTATGAATATTTATCAAAACCAGGTTTTTTATTTTATTGATTTTTCGTTTTGTCCTGTTTTCAGGTAACTTCTACTTTTATCTTTCTTTCTTTCCTTATGCTTGCTTTGGGTTTATTTTGTTGTTGTTTTCCCAGTTCCTTAAGATAGGAGTCGAGATTATTCATCTGAAACACTTATTTTCTAATATAAGCATTTAATGCTATAAATTTCCCTTTATCTCCTGCTTTAGTGGCATTAAACAAATCTCAATATGTTATATTTTCATTTTTATTCAGTTTAAAATATTTCCTACTTTAAGACGTTCCTTGATACATGGATTATTCAGAAGGGTTTGATTTTTCAAATGTTTGGGGATTTTTCAAATTTTTATTATTGATTTCTACTTTAAACCCATTATGATTAGAGAATGTACTTGTATGACTTCAATTCTTTTAATCTGGTTGCTGCTGCTGCTGCTAAGTCGCTTCAGTTGTGTCTGACTCTGTGCAACCCCAGAGATGGCAGCCCACCAGGCTTCCCCGTCCTTGGGATTCTCCAGGCAAGAACACTGGAGTGGGTTGCCATTTCCTTCTCCAATGCATGAAAGTGAAAAGTGAAAGTGAAGTCACTCAGTCGTATCTGACTCTTAGCGACCCCATGGACTGCAGCCTACCAGGCTCCTCTGTCCATGGGATTTTCCAGGCAAGAGTACTGGAGTGGGGTGCCATTGCCTTCTCCGTTTAATCTGGTTAGGGTATCTTTTATGCTCCAAAACATAATCTATCCTGGAAAATGTTTCAAGTGTACTTATAAAGATAGCTAAACTCCAGTGCCTGCCTAAAACTGAATTAGCAATGGGACATCTGGTAAATCCCCACTCTGACAAGGACCTCTGTTTTCATGTCTATAAAATGAGAACTGTAAATTAGATCATCTCTGAAAGTTCCCCTCTATCTTTAACATGTACCCCCTCACTTCCATAAGTAAAAAGGAATTCAGTTCAGTTCAGTCGCTCAGTCGTGTCCAACTCTTTGCGCCCCCATGAAGTGCAGCATGCCAGGCCTCCCTGTCCATCACCAACTCCCGGAGTTCACTCAAACACATGTCATTGAGTCGGTGATGCCATCCAACCATCTTATCCTCTGTCATCCCCTTCTCTTCCTGCCCTCAATCTTTCCCAGCATCAGGGTCTTTTCAAATGAGTCAGGTCTTTGCATCAGGTGGCCAAAGTATTGGAGTTTCAGCTTTAAAATCAGTCCTACCAATGAACACCCAGGACTGATCTCCTTTAGGATGGACTGGTTGGACCTCCTTGCAGTCCAAGGGACTCTCAGGAGTCTTCTCCAACACCACAGTTCAAAAGCATCAATTCTTCGGCGTTCAGCTTTCTTTATAGCCCAACTCTCACATCCATACATGACCACAGGAAAAACCATAGCCTTGACTAGACGAATCTTTGTTGGCAAAGTAATGTCTCTGCTTTTCAATATGCTATCTAGGTTGGTCATAACTTTCCTTCCAAGGAGTAAGCGTCTTTTAATTTCATGGCTGCAGTCACCATCTGCAGTGATTTTGGA
>NW_011494811.1:174977-176179 GCF_000754665.1 Bison bison bison
TGATGCACACAGTCAAAGGCTTTGGCATAGTCAATAAAGCAGAAATAGATGTTTTTCTGGAGCTCTCTTGCTTTTTTGGTGATCCAGCAGATGTTGGCAATTTGATCTCTGGTTCCTCTGCCTTTTCTAAAACCAGCTTGAACATCTGGAAGTTCACAGTTCATATATTGCTGAAGCCTGGCTTGGAGAATTTTGAGCATTACTTTACTAATATGTGAGATGAGTGCAATTGTGCGGTAGTTTGAGCATTCTTTGGCATTGCCTTTCTTTGGGATTGGAATGAAAACTCACCTTTTCCAGTGATTAGATAGCTTCTATCTGCCATGAATAACAGAACAATTGTATTTTTACCTGTTCCTGAATGAATGGACATAGAAAATACAACCTGCTCATAAATCCCTTTAGTTACCCAGAAGCCATGGGAAATTTGATGAAGTGCATATCAAAAATTCCTTTCTACAAGGCAATTTCCACAACCTAATAATGTTAAGGAGATATGAATTTGTCCATTTATTCTTCATCTAGAAAGTGAAACTTCCTCATTCTCTTGCCAGTCAACCTAGTGGTACAATTTCTATTTTGTTCTGGAATCATAGAAATTATTCCATTGCCTCTTTGTGAAGCAACATATACCCAGCCCTTTATCTCTTCCTGGTCCATTTTCAGTTCAGCTCACTCAGTCATGGCTGACTCTGCAACCCCAAGGACTGCAGCACGCCAGGCTTCCCTGTCCATCACCAACTCCCGGAGCTTTCTCAAACTCATGTCCATCGAGTTGGTGATGCCATCCAACCATCTTATCCTCTGTTGTCCCCTTTTCCTCCTGCCTTCTTTTCTAATGAGGTGTCTCTTCACATCAGGTAGCTAAAGTATTGGAACTTCAGTTTCAGCATCAGTCCTTCCTGTGAATATTTAGGACTGATTTCCTTTAGGATTGACTGGTTGGATCTCCTCGCAGTCCAAGGGACTCTCAAGAGTCTTCTCCAACACCACAGTTCAAAAGCATCAATTCTTTGGCGCTCAGCTTTCTTTATGGTCCAATTTGCATCCATACATGACTACTGGAAAAACCATAGCTTTGACTATATGGATCTTTGTCAGTAATGTCTCTGCTTTTTAATATGCTGTCTAAGTCTGTCATAGCTTTTCTTCCAAGGAGCAAGCATCTTTTAATTTCATGGCTGCAGTCACCATCTGCAGTG
>NW_011494811.1:176279-192557 GCF_000754665.1 Bison bison bison
GATCTTCATTTTCTGAATGTTGAGTTTTAAGCCAGCTTTTTCACTCTCCTCTTTCACTTTCATCAAGAGGCTTTTTAGTTCTTCTTCACTTTCTGCCACAAGGGTGGTGTCATCTGCATATCTGACGTTATTGATATTCTCCCAGCAATTTTGATTCCAGCTTGTGCTTCATCCAGCCCAGCATTTCTCATGATGTACTCTGCATATAAGTTAAATAAGCAGGGTGATAATATACAGCCTTGACGTACTCCTTTCCCAATTCAGAACCAGTCCGTGGTTCCATGTCTGGTTCTAACTGTTGCTTCTTGAGCTGGTCCATCTTAAATAGCCATTTAGTTCTCAAATGTTTCACCACTATCACATTCATGAAACCTAAGATTAAATAAAAAGGATGGGGTTTCAGAAATATATCCCAGAGCATCTCCATGAGTAGAAAATTGAAGAAGTCAGAGAAGTGAGAATGAAAAGGAGAGCATCAGCTCCATTGGGAAGCTATGAATCCTCGTCCCCATAACATGAACCTCAAAGGCAGGGTTTTATGTCTCTTGTATCTCCCTACATGCCATTTTGGGGGACTCATGTTGCCTTGCCAAAAGCAGGCATTAAGAATTTTAGAATAGAAGGAACACTCACTTATTAAATGTCATCTGAAATCAAGAGACCGATCTCTCCCTGAAAAGGTTCAGCAGAGACAGCTTACAACCAGGACCCGCTGGACATGGAGGAAAGCTGAACCTCAGGCACACATGATGGTAAGGGCCTGCAGAGGGCAGCAGTGTGGCAGGAATATGGAGGCAGGCCTGGAGAGGATGAGGCCAGTGGAAACTCTACCAACAGGAAACCATTGCACTCTGCTCTGGGAAGACCTTAACTATGAGCTGGAGCTTCACAAAATGTCACAAAAAGGTGGGAATTTTCTTGAAGTTCATATTTTTAAAAAACATTTCTATTATGAAGATTTTCACAAATGTGTACACACACACAAAGTAGAGAGAAAAACATTGTGAACACATGTATCTATTCTCCGGATTCATCATTTATCAAAATTCTGCCACACTTCCTTACCTACACCTATTTTCTTTCTTTCTTATGTTAGAGACAACTGGAGTTTAAAATTCCAGGACATGTGTTCTAGAGGTGAGATTCTGTGGATAGTGCCGCCCTGGTGCAGTCCCACATTGCCCTGGAGGACCCCGGTTTCGATCCTTCTGCTCTGACACCCCTCGGTTGTAAGCTAACCCTCAGGATGGCAAGATGGGTGCCGCACTTCTAGGAATCATGTCAACATTCAGGCAGGAAGAAGATCCAGGTAAAGAGATGCATGCTAATAGGCCACTTTTTGCATTAGAGATGAAGACAGGGTACCAGGGGAACAGTAAAATTTGGGGTCCAAAAATAGGCTTTCCAAACCACATAAGAAATAAGGGAGAGTACCAAGAAGTCCAACTCAGGAAAAAAAAAAAAACATGCTTTTATTGATTACTTCTTACAGCTCCAAATAAAACCAGGCCTTTATACAAATTATCTCATTAAATCTTCACAGCAACCCAATTGAGTAGGTGAAATAATTTTACAGATGATGAAATGAGACCTTGAGAAACCTAATAGCTGTCTCAAGGCTACAGAGCTGATAAATGGTGGCTCCAAAGCCATCCCCTTTAGCTGCTCTCATTTCCTTATTAGTGATCTGCTCTGAGATACAGTAAATGTCCCTCATTGAAAAATCTATAATCCTTCCCATCGAAACCCACTATTATATATACATGATTCCGAACCCAGGCACACAGAAGTGCACATTATTCTTGTGGTCATTGCAGAATGCTGCCCACCAGGCTGCTGTTCTATCTGTGTCTACACCGGCACCCTCTGGGTAAAGGTCTGTGCTACCTCTGGGCAAAGGCTCCTGTGCCCAGGCACATCGGCTTAAAGAAATGGAGTCAAAACCTCTATAAAGTGATTGTTTTTCTGATTTTTCCAACAAAAGAAAATGCATGTAGATCCACTGGGGCTCAAAGTGACCTTCTGTCAAGGGCCTCCGAATTGTCTTCAAAGAAAGAAAATATTGCTTTGTGTACAGCTCTTGGGATGGTTTAGTCATGAACTGCACATAAAAGCAAAGATAAGAGATGTGGTAAGGTCCAAAATTCTTTTTTTTAACATTTTATTATAAAAGTTGTCAAAAGTACACAAAATAAGAGAGAATAATATAATGAATCCATGTGCCCATCCTCTGATTCAACAGTTACTCACTTTTTGTACCACTTGCTTCATCCATTTCTTTTTATCTGTCTTCCTTTTTTGTGAATATTTTTCTGATTCCCCTGATCAGGTCATTTTGCCCCTAAATCTTTCTATATGTATGCCTAGTAAGTAGGCATTTTCTTTGATAAACACACAACCATTTTCACAAGCAGTGGTATTAACACCCACTCTATATTCAAATTTCCAATTGTCTCAAAAATCTTTTAATCATTGGTTTCTTCAAAACGGGATCTAAACAAAATCGAGTCACTGCTTTTGACTATTAGGTTGCTTAAATCTCTTCTAAGCAAGAGTAATGTTAGCATCTAAACAACGTCAGCAAGGTTTGACTTCAACTTCTTTAGCTCCTCAAACATGTTCTCTCTCATTTCTAAGCTTTTGCATTTACAGTGCTTTCTGCCTGAAATGTGTTCCCAACCTTGTCCAGCTTTCAGGTCAGATGTTCTTCCTTCTATGTAGTGGGCCCCTACCAGAGCTTCTCTTATTAAATGCAGAGTCTGATTTAACACTTCTGGGGCATGGAATGAGATCCTGAATTTCTATTTTTTTCCTTTGTTTCTTTTTCTTTCTGGCTGTGCCATGCAGTATGTGGGATCTTAGTTCCCCAAACAGGAATTGAACCTGTGCCCCCTGCAGTGGAAGTGTGGAGTCTTAACCACATGACCAGCAGGGAAGTCCTGAGATTTTGCATTTCTAACAAGCTCTGTAGTTATAGCAATGTTGCTGGTTTAAGGACCATTCTCTGAGTAGTAAGAGATTACAGTATTCCCTGCTTCCTTTGTCAGAGCGCTTATCACACTGTATAGTAATGGCCTCTTTGAATATCTGTGTTCCCTCTAGACCAGGGGTGGGCAAACTACTGGAGATTTGGGGACACAACCATGCCCTTTTGCTTATATTTTATATATGGCTGCTTTCAAGGTATAACAGCAAACTTGAGGAGTTGTGAGAGAGATAGTATGTCCCCAAAAGCCTAAAATACTTACCTTCTGGCCCTTCATGAAAACTTTCCTGACCTTGCTCTGGACTGTAGTGCAGAGGTGATGATTTTTCACTCGAACATCTGAGAACCCAGCCCAGGGCTTCATACTTACTTGTTACTCAGTCATGAATAACAGTAGTAGCTGACAGTAACTGAGAGTTTGCCATATGCCAGGCACTGTCCTAAATGCTTTACATGCAGCATCTCATTTAATTCCCACAACAACCCTGTGTAGGAAATAGAATGTTCTCACATTTCAGAAGAAGAAACAAAAGCTTAGAGGTTCTTGCCCTGCCCGAGTTTAAAGCACCAACAAACCAATGTAATCTGACTGCTACATTTGAAAGAAACAATTGAAAATGGTGGCTGCAGAAAGCCAGGCAAAGATATTTATCCTGGACCCATTTGGGACAGCCTGGGTCAATCTCTGTATAATGGCTACAGAGGGACTGGCTAAAAATTCAAAACCTCCTTAGTGTCTACATGCACATATGTTAGGTCAGTTGCACATATACACAAACACACAAAAGCACCTTCTTTGTAATAAAGACTACTCAATTATAATGGGCCCTAACTCTTCTAAGAGCCCAAAGCAAAATCGGCACTTAAGAGGATAGCATTATGAGATCAAAAACCGCCTCGAGGTGTCTTTCCCTTCATAGTTCTTTCTACGAACCACCCAAAACTACCCCAGTAGCACCTTCCCCAGCCCTAAGCCCCTGTCAGCATTTTTAATAAGAGACAGTTACCTGGAAGGATTAAACACATAAAATCTGTTAAACTTGAGAACCTCTATCTTTATCTACATCACCTAGCACCAGGATTCCTACAGATAGAGGGGTGGCAACTAATTTAACCTTTATTATTTTGTTAAAAGCCAATGGATTAAGGGACTTCCCTGGCGGTCCAGTGGTTAAGACTCCATGCTTCCACTGCAGGGGCACATGTTCGATCCCTGGTCAGAGAACTAAGATCCTGTATCCCGGATGGCCAAATAAATAAATGAATGTTTAAAAAATAGCCAGTGGGTTGAAGTGACTTAGCCAGTGTTTCCTGGACATAGTAATAATTCTAGGAATAGAGTGTATATGTCTTGTGTCCCAAGGTCATAAGAAAGAGAAAGGATTAGAGATAAACAGAGGGAAAGGTGAGCGAAAGGAGAAAAATGTGTGTGAGATACATAATAGCCTAGCAAAGAAGAACTGAGAGGAAAAAAACCTTTGATTGTGATCCTAATTTGTATATTGATTCCTATATTTGTTAAGAGTTTGGGATCTTATTTTAAAAAGAAAACCTGAAGTATACATTAAGGAAACTCTTGAATCAACTATAATAACTAAAGAAACTTTCATTTAAAAATTTATTCCTGCACTCTCCTTCTGAGATGGCCCACTCTATCTATCTGTGGACTGTTTTTCTCTCTAAATAAATCCACTTCTTACCTATCACTTTCCCTTTCATTATTTCTGCAATGAGACCTCAAGAACCTCAATTTCACCAGGAGCAGGAGGGCGATGTGTCCAGAGATGGCAGGAAGCCCCCCAAGACCCCATCCGTCCCCATCCCCTTCCTTACACCTCTTCCATTGGCTGTTCCTGTGCCTTTATAATAAACGGATAACAGTAAAAAAAAAATTATTCCTATTCTTAATCTGAGGAATAACCCTGACATCTCGTCTCAAAACTCCCATTTAAATAAAGCATTTCCCTGACCTTGTAGAGAAATCTGTTTTGTGATTCTAAATATTAATCTCCATCAGAAATCTAAGGTTTGACAATGAAGGAGCTGAGGTCTGGAAACAATCCTATGTAAGGACCTCCTTGCAATTAAATCTGACTGTCTTGAGTTTGTTCTCTAGGAACTCCGTGAGGAGGCAAGTATGAAGACCTAATGTTATAGGTTAAAAAGGAATCCCTTGGACTTTCACTTCAGACAAGATAGAGTAGCAGGGACTAGAATAATCCTCCAACCTAAAACAACCAGAAAAATGGACACAAATATAAAAAAATATATTCAAGGCACTGTACATCAGAAAATGACAGTCATCCCAAGAGATGCTGAGCCCTATAGTCACCCCAGACTATCGTCCTAAAAGAGTTCCCAAGCTGTGGCTCAGTGAGAGGGAACCCAAACAGAGCCTGGCAGAGACTCCAGATTTGAAGAGATGGAGCTGATCATGTGATGAGACCAGATCAGTTAGAGCTTGCAGGACAGTACCAAAACCAAACAGGAGAGAGCTATAGAGAGACAGAACCCTGCAGCTCTTCAAAGGGTCTGCCTTCAGAACTCAGCACATTCATGTGAGCAAATTATTAAAGGCCAGGGAAAGAACTGCTTAGATGAAAGAGTGAAGAACCTCAGCACTGATAAGGAAATAGACTGATTACTCAGAAGGATCTTGGGCCCCTCTGATCCCATCTAAAGAATTTTAAAAGCTAAACCTTAAAGGATCAAAGTGTTTCCAAGTAATTTGCATCTAAAAACTAAGTTCAAGGATATTTTTAGAGAGACAAAAATATCCCACACTCAATGTAAAATTCACACTGTCTAACATCCAGTCAAAAATTAACAGCTTTACAAAGAAGCAGGAAATATGATCCATAGTAAGAAGAATCATCAGTTCATCAAAACTGACCCCAAACTGACACAGAAGTAAGAATTAGCCAACAAGGATATTAAAACAGTCATAACTACATCCCATATGTTCAAAGAGTTAGGTAGACATATGGAAGAAATAAAATGGCCCAACTGAACTATAATACAAAAAAAAACCTGTAATGTATATGGTAAAAAAGAAAAAAAAAGCTGGATGAAATTGATGGCATATTAGACATTTCAGAAGAAAAGACTGAACTTGAGCATAACAGTAGAAGCTACCAATGAAATAGAAAAAGTGAATTTTAAAAATGAGCTGTGAGAAAGCCTTGACTAAACTAACCATCATGCAACTCAAATCAAAAGGTAGAAATTGTCAGATGGGTTGGAAAAAGTAAGGTGCATATATGCTACCTATAAAAAAATCCACTATAAAGTTAAAAGTAAAAAGATGGAAAATATTTATCATGTTGTACTAATCAAAAGAAAACTGAGTGACTAGATTAATATCGGTAATATTCACAGCAAAGCATATTACCAGTGGTAAAGAAGGTCAATTTATAGTGATGAAAGGATCATTTCATCAAAAAGACATCATAATCTAATAAAAGAGCTTCAAAATACATGAAATAAAAGTTTGTAGAGGCAATTCCCTGGAAGTAAAGTGGTTAGGACTCTGAACTCTCACTGCCAAGGGCCCAGATTCAATCCCTGACTGGGAAACTAAAATCCCATGAACTGCGTGGCCCACCCAAAATAAATAAGTAAATGATGATTTTAACTGTTAGAACTTCAAGGAGAAATAGACAAATCCATAACTATAGTCAGAGATCTTAAAGCCCCTTTGTCAATAACTAGTAGAACAAATAGAGATAAAAATCAGTAAAAATAGTAAAGACTTTGAACAACACAATCCCCAATTTGACCTGATTGACACGCCCCCAGCAATAGAATTCACATCCTTTTCAAGTGCACAAGGAAAATCTACCATGCTAGACCAAATTCTGGGCCATAAAATATGTCTCAATAAATTTAAAAGCATCCAAGTCATATAAAGATGCTCTTTGAAAACAAAGTAGCATAAATAGAATAAATTACCAAGATCTCTGGAAAATCTTCAATTATTTGAAAGTTAAATACTTCTAAATAATCCATGAGTCAGAGAAGAAATCAAAGAAAAACTAAAAAGCAGTTTGAACAAAAATGAAAATACAGCATACCTAAATTTGGGGACTGTCACAAAAGTGTCACTTAGGGGGAAATTTATAGCTTTAAATGCCTAAGTTAGAAAAGAATAAAGGTATCATACCAATGACTGATTTTCAGCTCAAGAAACTAGAAAAAAATATTAGTAGAAATGAAACAAATATTAAAATCAGTGAAATAGATAACAGAAACACAATAAAGAAAATCTGTAAAGCTAAAAGCTAATTCTATGAGATGATCAATAAAACTGATAAACATCTAGAAAGACTGATCTGCAAAAGAAAACACAAATTACCAATATCAAGAGTGAGAGTAGCTACTTCATTAAACATTCTACAAATAGTAAACAACTAATAAGGAAATAAACAACTTTGTGATAATAAATTTAGTAATTTAGATAAAATGGACCAATACGAAACCTACTCAAAAAGACATAGACAAACTGAATAGCTGTTTATCTATTAAAAAAAAAAAAAAAAAACTTGACTTTGTAATTAAATACCTTCTCACAAAGAAAATTCCAAGGCCCAGGTGGCTTCACGGAATATTTAAGGAAGTTCTACTTAATACTTGAGGAAGAAATAATATCAATTCTATACAAACTCTTCCTTCCATAAAAGAAGAGGAAGGAATATATCCCAACTCATTCTACAAGGTCAGCATTACTCTGACACCAAAACTCAGATTACAATAAAAAAAAAAAATCTACAGATCAAAATCTCTTATGAACATGCTTGCAAATATTCTAAACAAAATGTTATCAAACTGAAGCCAACAAGACAGAAAAAGTATAATACATCATGACCAAATAGAATTCACTCCGTGAATGAAAGATTGGCTTAACACTGGAAAATTAATTGATGTAATTCAGCCTATTAGCAAATTTCTAAAAAGTTAGTTTGAAAAGAAAAACTACATGATCATTTAAATAGATGCAGAAAAAGCACTGACAAAGTCGATTATTTTTTAAAAAGTCTATTATTAAAGTCTATTATTTTTAAAAAAGAAATCTTCAGCAAATTGAAAATTGAATTTTCTCAGCCAGATATTGGTAATCCAGAAGAACTTACTGGTAATATTATTCTTAATAATGAAAGACTGAATGTTTTTCTCCTAAGATCTAGAACAAACAAACATATCTGTTCTTGTAAAGTCTTTTCAACATTGTACTATTGTGTAAGTTTATTCAAGTCAGTACAGCAGGGGAGGAATAGGAAATAAAAGGCATCCAGGCTGAGAAAAGAGAAGTAAAATTATCTTTATTTGTAGACAACATTCGGTACAATTGTTTAGAAAATCTGTTAGAATCTATTTTTAAAAGCTACTAGAATTAATAAGTGAATTTAGCAAGACTGCAGTATGTAGAGCCATATTAAAAATAATAATGTTTCTATTCCCTAGAAATGAACATTCAAAAACTGAAATTTAAAAAAAATTATCATTTATAATAGTATCAAACATGTGAAATATCTAGGAATAAATCTGACAAAAGATATTAAAAACATGTACATTGGAAGCTATAAAATCAGCTGAGGAAAATTTGCCATAAATGAATAAAGAAATATGCTTTGTTCATAGGTTGAAAAGACTCAAAATTGCTAAGATTTCAGTCTTCCCCAGGTTGTTCTATAGATTCAATGCAATTCCTATTCAAATCCCGGCAGGGATTTTTTGTTGTTGAAATTCACAAGCTGATTTTAAATTTGACATGGTAATGCAAAGGTTCTAGACTAGCCAAAAATAACTTTGAAAAAGACAAGTTTGGAAGGCTAATACTACCTGATTTCAAGACATGATAAAGCTTCAGTAATCAAGACAATAAGCTATTAGCATAAATACTGGGAAAATAAATGAATGGCAGAGAATAGAGTTCAGAAATAGGCCTACGCATATATGGACAGCTATATTTTGACAAAATTACTAAGAAAATTAGGTGGAGAATGGCTAATCTTTTCAACAAATGGTACTGGAACCACTGGATACCATAACCAAAATGTAGAGCTCCTGTCCAGTCCTCTACCGTACACAAAAATTAACTCGAATGGATTACAGACCCAAATACAAAAACAAACTATAACATTTCTAGAAGAAAACATAGGAGAAAATCTTTGTGACTTTGGTTCAAAGCTTTCATAGACATGATACCCCAAGCATAGTCCATAATAGCAAAAATTGTAAATTGCACTTCATCAGAGTTAAAACTTCTGTTCTCTAGAAGACACTGTTAAGAGAACAAAAGACTACTGAAAGACTGAGAAAATATTTGCAGAGTATATTTTATAAAAGGCTTATACCTAGGATATATAAAGGACTCTTAAAACTCAAAAATAAGAAAACAATCCAATTTTTATGAGAAAAGAATTTGAATAGGCATATCACCAGAGAAGATATACAGATGGCAAATAAGCACACGAAAAGATGCTCAACATCATCAGTCTTTAAGGAAATACAAATTAAAACCTCAAGGAAATACTACTGCTCAGTGTTAGAATGGCTGGAATTAAAAAGTGTGACCATTCCAAATGTGACACGAGTGGAGAGAAACTGGAACTCTCCTATACTCCTGATGGGAACTTAATCATATCATCACTTTGGAAAGAGTTTGGCAGTTTCTTTAAAAAGTTAAAATATACCTAATGTATCACTCAGTCATTCTAGTCCTTTGTATTTACCCAAAAGAACTAAAAGCACACGTCCACACGAGACTTGTACAGAATTATCCATGAATGTCCATAGCAGCTTTATTTGTAATAGATCAAACTGGGAAGCAATACAAATGCACATCAGCAGGTAAATGAATAAACAAATGGTAGCACATCTATACAATGAAAAAAGCAATAAAGTATTAATGTAAACAACGTGGATGAGTCTCATAATAATTATGCCAAATGAAAGGAATACACATTTGTATATACACATAGTATAATTCTATTTATAGAAAAATTCAATAAATAGTGATAGAAAGCAAATCATCTAACACAATACTGTAAATCAACTATCAATTTAGTTCAGCCCAGTGGCTCAGTCATGTCCAGTGCTTTGCGACCCCATGGACTGCAGCATGCCAGGCCTCCCTGTACATGCTCCAACTCCCGGAGCTTGCTCAAACTCACGTCCATCGAGTCAGTGATGTCATCCAACCATCTCATTCTCTGTCGTCCCCTTCTCCTCCCACCTTCAATCTTTCCCAGCATCAGGGTCTTTTCCAAGGAGTCAGTTCTTCGCATCAGGTGGACAATGTATTGGAATTTCAGCTTCCTCATCAGCCCTTCCAATGACTATTCAGGACTGGTTTCCTTTAGGACTGACAGGTTTGATCTCCTTGCAGTCCAAGGGACTCTTTAGAGTCTTCTCCAACACCACAATTCAAAACTGTGTCAGGAGTCATACTTTGGGAGTCAGTTTTTTTTTATAGCCCAACTCTCACATCCATACATGACTAATGGAAAAGCCATAGCTTTGACTAGATGGACCTTGGTTGGCAAATCAACTATACATCAATATAAAATTTTTTAAAAGAGATAAACACCCCCCAAAAAAGAAGAAAAATCAGTTTTCTACAGGGGCAAGGGCCAAAAGGAAGGATTTAGAAAGAAGAGTGAAGTAACTTTAGCGGGTGATGGTTATGCTCAGTATCTTGATTGTGGTGATAATTTCATAGGTGTATTTGTATATCAAACTTTATTTTAATAAAATTTAAAGTGCACATGTACAGTTGATCATGTGCTAATTATACTTCAATAAAGCTGTCTCTTCTCAAAAAAACAAATCCCTTTTTTCAAGTTAATACACAGATAGATAGGGCTATGTGCAGGTCATTAAACAAAGCTGAATGAAATTGATAAACTTGTCCCTGGAAACACAGTGAACTAGATGCAACTTCTTTGAAGCCTTCCTTCCTGCCTCTACAGGGCTGTGTTTCTCCTTCCCTGGCATTCTATGGTATTCCCTGCTTGCTTGGTACTCAGGATTCTCCATCCCACTTCCAAAAGGGATCGCACTTCAGTAACTCCTTCTCTTGTCTTTTTCTCTTTTACTCCTCCTGGAGCCTATTCCCAACTTATCTGCCAGTTTGGGAAGGAGATGATTTACTAATTCACACAAAATGGTGAAAAGAAAATTGAACAAATGGACATTAAAAGCAGCTCATCATGCTATCTCCTTTAGCTCTGCCTCCCTCAACCCCTGATGATATTTGCATTTCAAAAGAGGCAATTGCCTTTATACAAAATGCTGTAAGTGGAATTTGAGGCAGCATCAAGGAAATACTTTGGGGTACCAGGGATTTGCTGGCATCCATTTCATACTTTAAGGCAATCTCTGTATAAATAATATTCCCTATGCCCTCTTCTCATTGGTTAAAACAAATTTATTTAGAATCTGTAAAAAGGATTATTTCATAGCTTTGGCCATTTTTATCTCTCATAAATATACATGACTTTGCATTTGTTGTTTCCAGATGTTACTGGAATCTATGAGGTCAAAATACCACAAGAAATGCTTCCCTAACTTCATAAAGCAAGAAGTTTCAGAAATCTCATCTTCAGAGGCTTGGTCCCAGGAGAACGCAAACCAAACTCTCAGACAGTGAATTAAATAATGGATGTGAGCCCTACGTAGTGCCTGAAGTGTTTGTAAGATATTCCAAATTCTCAGAGACCCTGGTGTGCTGTGATTCACGGGGTTGCAAAGAGTCGGACACGACTGAGCGACTGATCTGATCTGTGCCTAGAGAGAGAACTATGTCTCTAAGATGCCAGTTTTCCTTCTGGGACTGAAACAGTTGAAAGATATTTATTGTAGGACTATTATGTGTCAAGGCCTTCCCAGGAAGCTCAGTGGTAAAGAACTTACCTGCCACTGCAAGAGATGCGGGAGACTCAGTCAGGAAGATCCCCTGGAGGAGGAAATGGCAATCTACTCCAGTATTCTTGCCTGGAAAATCTCATGGACAGAGGAGTCTGGTGGGCTACAGTCCATGGGGTCACAAAGAGTCGGATACAACTGAGTGAGCACCAGCACATTATGTGTCAAGCCCTTTCTTGAGCAATAGGAACCCACTGATGCTGAAGCTGGAGCTCCAATCCTTTGGCCACCTGATGCGAAGAGCTGACTCTTTAGAAAAGACCCTGATGCTGGGAAATATTGGAGGCAGGAGAAGGGGATGACAGAGGGTGAGATGGTTGGATGACATCACTGACTCAATGGACATGAGTTTGATCAGGTTCTGGGAGATGGTGAAGGACAGGGAAGCCTGGTGTGTTGCAGTCCGTGGGGTTGCAAAGAGTTGGACATGACTGAGCAACTGAACAACAAAGGAACCCATGGCCATCATGGTTCAGAGGTGGGTTCCTGAGCATCACTGCCTGGGTCCACATTCTACCTCTTTCTTCTATATTAGCTCTGCAAGGAATTTAATTTCTCTGAGTCTCATTTTCCCATCTATAAAAAGAGAATAACAATGTTATCCTCCTCACAGGGCTGCTACAAATATTAAATCTCTTAGTACATGTAAAGTAAGATTATGATTGTGCTTGTCATATAGAGAAGGTTCAAAAATTTATCTCTGCTCGTATCTGTATGCTGCTGCTGCTGCTAAGTCGCTTCAGTCGTGTCCGACTCTGTGCGACCCCATAGATGGCAGCTCACCAGGCTCCCCCGTCCCTGGGATAGCTCTTAGAAAATTCAAACACAAAATATCTACATCTGAGCTCTGTTCCCTGCTCCCACCAAAATGCTGTTTTTCTATTTTAGCTTTTTTCATCTCAAAAGAAGTGGCATCTATTATACCACTTGTAGAGCCAGAACCCCAGATAACTACACTGTTAGTATAAGATTAAGCCATCCTGCCCCAAGGAGGAGACCATAAGGAAAATCAACTGTCTTGGATCAGGGAAAGATCACAAGGACTATGACCAGAGATATTTTGTAAAGACAAAAGGATTAGTTCGCCAGGAAGACATAGTAATTCTAAATTGTTTTGTACCTCATAATAGAGTTTCAAAACAGAGGATGCAAAATTTGACATAACTAAAAGTAGAAATAGTCAAATTTTCAATCATAGCTGAAAATGTTAGCACCGTCTTTCAATGATAGGTCAAGTAGATTTTTAAAAATCAGTAAGAATACAGAAAATATAAACACTATCAATAATGCAACCTAATTAATATTTATAGATCACAAAGACCAAAAATGGTAGAATATTCTCTGAAGTGTGCATGAAACATCCTCCAAAAGAGACTACCTTCTGGGCCATAAAATAATAAAAATATTCATAATATTGAAATCATACAGAGTATGTGTTCTAAGCACATGGAGTTCAATTAGAAATCAATAAACTATTATAAAAGCTCTACATTTTAAAAAATTATACAATGTACTTCTTAATGACCCATGAGTCAAAGAAGGAATCTTAAACTAGAAAATATTTTAACTGGAAGAATACTGAAAATACAACAAAATTTGTAAGATGCAGCTTAAGCACTGCTTAGAGGAAAATTTATAAACGCAGATTTTTAAAAGAAAAGGAAGATTTAATATAATGATCTAAGATTAAGAGTTAGATGCAGAAGAACAAATTAAGCCCAAATCAAGCAACAGGAAGAAAATGATAAAGAGCAATAATTTTAAAATGGAGAATAAAAAACAGCAATGAAAATTTTTAAAGTCAAAAGTTGGTTCTTAGTAAGATTAGAAATATTTTTTCTTTAAATGTTTGATAGAGTGCATCAGTAAATCTATGTACACCTAGTATATTTTTATGAAAAGGTTTTTTAACTGCAAAAAGTTCTCAAATAATAGAAGAAATATTCCCCAACTTGTTTTTTGAGACCAACATAGCTATAGCAAAACTAACAAAGATATTAAAAGAAAGAGAAACCACAGACCAATACCACTCATGAATGTCAATATAGTGAAATGGTAATCCTCTATGAACAAGTGGGTTTTAACCAAAATAGCTTGATGGAACATTTTAAAACAAAGCAGTATGAATTAGCAAGTTAATAGACTAACAGAAAAACATAATTATCTCACAGATATAGAAAAAGTAACATTTGACAAAATTCATCATGCATTTATGATAACCTACTATTATTTACCATACTCAGTTGTGTCCGACTCTTTGTGACCCTTTGGTCTGTAGCCCACCATGCTCCTCTGTCTGTGGGATTTTTTCAGGCATGAATACTGGAGGGGGTTGCCATTTCCTTCTCCAGGGGGACCTTCCCAACCCAGAAATCAAACTCACATCTCCTGTGTCTCCTGTCTTGCAGGCAGATTCTTTACCCACTGATCCATCAGGAAAACCCATTTATGATAACAACTCTCACAAACCGGGGAAAAAATGTGAAGTCCCTTAGTGTTACGGTGGGCATCTACAAAAAATCTATAGAATGATGGTTACACAACAATGTGAATGCTAACACCAGTAGATACACACTTACAAATGGGAAAATGGTAAACTTTGCAGAGAATCCCTATCTCTGCTCTGCTCTCAGAGAACCCAACCTAAGATAAACTATAATAATATCACATTAATGGACTTTAAGACAAAAATGCTTACTTGAGATAAAGAGAGTCAGTTCATCATTTTTTAAAAGATCCGATTTACCAGGAAGCTCTGAAAATATTAAATTTGTATGCATCCAATAATACTGCCTCAAAATAATTAAGGAAAAATGGACAGAACTGTAAGAAGACATATAATGATCCACTTATCTCAATAATTGATTAAAAAACAGCAGTACCAAAAAAAAAAAATCACTAAATATACAGAAGATTTCAACAACACGCTTTGGTTGGTCAGTCATTCACCTTCTGTTCTTGCCTTGTTCCAGTTGCTCTAAGCACTACTTTGTCTCAAAACAGGCTTAAATCCTTAAAAAAAGTACATTCTTCATACTGCTTGGTCAGTTGCTTCAATTTATATGCTTCCAATGAGAGGCACTTGACAGAGATTATAAGGCAGAAGAAGAAAAGAAGCCCCTTTATGTTTTCTGTTTCTGATGGCACCTTCAGCAACAGCAGCAGCAATCCACGTGACTTCCGGTTGGTGGGCTCCTGCAACATCTGTCACGTGCTTTGCACAAAAGAACAGCAATGGTTCTAATGGCAAAGTGGTGCTTTAGCACCCTGAGTTGTGCAGGGATCCTGGCTCTGGACAAAGTCATTCTAACTTTTTCTCCTTGAGGCGGTAGGTTGCTAATTGTTTTCTGCATTTGCTAAGCTCCCTGTTCCCGCCCCGCCCCATCCCCCGCCCTTTTTTTTTCACTTCTACGGAGAAGGCAATGGCACCCCACTCCAGTACTCTTGCCTGGAAAATCCCATGGACAGAGGAGCCTGGTAGGCTGCAGTCCACGGGGTCGCTAAGAGTGGGACACGACTGAGCGACTTCACTTTCACTTTTCACTTTCATGCATTGGAGAAGGAAATGGCAACCCACTCCAGTGTTCTTGCCTGGAGAATCCCAGGGACGGCGGGGCCTGGCGGGCTGCCGTCTATGGGGTCACACAGAGTCGGACACGACTGAAGCGACTTAGCAGCAGCAGCAGCAGCAGCACTTCTAACTAATTTGTGATCAATTCACTGTATTAAATTTTCTGTTTAAAATACCTAACCTGGTTTCCATCTCCCTGAGAGGATGCTAAATGACAAAATGATAGCACTGCACTCCACATTGCAGAATGCATTTTTATTTTCAAGCACACGCTTTTCTGGCCTTGACCATTTACTGGGTCATACAGTAGTTGAAATCATACAGAAAATGTTCTCCAATCACAATGCAATAAAACTAGAAATAAATTATAAAGGATACCTAGGAAAAACATTTGGAAATTAAGGAATGATAACAAACGATTCAAAGAAATAATAACAGCTAACGCATAACAGCTTTCACATACATTGCTCCTACTGTGTGCCAGGTTCTATTTAATCTGCACAAAAATCCACCTTAGGTAGCCATTATTTTCTCTCATTTCTACAAACAAAGAAATCAATACTCCCAAGGAGTGAAGTGATTTACCCAAGTTCATACAACCTGGAGTGCTGCCGTCAATCAGTAAATCCCTGTATTCCACAAACAATCAAAATTCTACACTTTCTCATCGTAAAAGAAATTAGAGCTATTTAAAGTTGGATAATCATAAAAATAACACTACATATTAAAACTTAAGGTGTAGGGCAAAACAGAACTTACAGGGATATTTAACTTTACATGCTTATATATATATATA
>NW_011494811.1:192657-206224 GCF_000754665.1 Bison bison bison
ATATATATAGTTAGAAAATGAGATAAAGATTTAGAAAAAGGTTAGCATTTCAAAGGAAATGGAACACAGGAAAAAAAAAAAAACACGAATTGGTACTTCCCTGGTGGTCCTGTGCTTAAGACACCGGGCTTCCACTCCAGGGGATGTGAGCTCAATCCCTGGTTAGGTAAATAAGATTCCCCATGCCATGTGGTGTGGCCAAAAGAAGGAAAACAAACAAACAGAAATTGATGGAATAGCAAATAGGATCAAAATCAGAAGCTGATTTCTTGAAACTTCATAAGATTGAAAAAACCCTCGAGAAAGATTCCTGAAAAAAGAAAGAAAAGGCAAAATCAATAATGTTAGGAATAAAGAGGGAGACATCAACTCTAGATGATGCAGTCATTTAAAAGATAGCAAGGTATTATAAACAACTGTGCTAATACATATGAAACTTTAGATGAGTAAACATTTAGAAAAAAATAACTTACCAAAATTGACTCAAGAAGAAATAGAAAATCTGAGTATTCTAAAACCATTTTGAAAATTCATCAATTTTTTGAATCCCATAAAAAAAAAAAAACTTGAGTCCCAGATGGCTTCCTAGCTAGTTCTACTAAGGATATTTAAGTATGAATAAAATAACAATCTTATGCAAGCTGTTGCCAAGTATAGAAAAAAGAATCTTGAAACCCAAACTTGACATGAAAAATACAAGAAAGGAAAATTACAAGCCAATCTTTCTCATGAACAAATGGGAAAAAAATCAAAATACTCCCAAACCAAATCCAGCAAAGCCTAAAATCAAGACCACTTCATAAACAAGTTAGGTTTACTCCAGGAGTACAGTTCTGGGTTGACACATTTTCTTTCAGCACTTTGAAAAGCAGTTTCACTTCTTACTCCTGCCCATGACTCCTGTTGCAAAATCCATAGCCACTTGTTTCCCACTGAAAGTATGTGCTGTTTTTCTCAGGCTGCTTTAAAGATCTTTTCCCCTTGTCTTCACTTTTCAGCAGTTTAATTATGACCTCTTTGGACATAGATTTCTTTCCTATATCTTTTTTGAGGTTCACTGAGCTTCTTGAGTCTATAGCTTTGTGTCTTCTGAGAAGTGTGGTACGTTTTCAGCCACTATTTCACTTATTTTTTTCTGTACCACACTCTTCCTCTGCATGTTCTAGGACTCCGATGCCACAAATGTTACACTTTTGGTACTGTCCTCTAGGTCCCAGAGGCTCTGTTAATTTTTCTCCCAATCTTTTTCTCTTTCTAATCTATGTTGGATAATTTCTATTGGTTTATCTGCAACTTTACTGACTCTTACCTTTGTCATCATCATTCAGCTATTGAATCCATCCCTTGAAATTTTTATTTCACATTTTGTATTTTTTAGTTCTAAAATTTCCATTTGTATTTTCCTTATATCTTCTGGGTTTTTGTTTTCGCTGAAACTTTCTATCTTTCCAAGAATATTCACCCTTACTTCTTGAAGCAATTTGTAATAGCTACTTTTTTTTTTTTCTTTTTTTTCCATCCCAATGTTTTCTACTTTGCATAACTTCTGATAAATAGTCTGTACTTTCTTATCTTTGTTCCTTTCCACATGGTATATCTTATTTCTCTGACCTCTTTTAAGATTTTTTCTTTTATCACTGGTTTTCAGCAATGGGATCATGCTGTGTCTTGGAATGGTTTTCTTTTATTTTTTTTTCTTTTTTCTTGGGGCCTAAATGCAAGATTATAACAAATTCTAACTGTCAACCCTCTATACAAAAATCTGTAAATAAACTCACTGCAGTTCTAGAAATAGAAAGTAGAATCAATTCAATCAAAATGCCAATATGAGGAAATCATTCAATAAAGTGAATTTTAAAATTTTTTTATTTTTTTATTTTTTTAAATTAAAATTGAAAAAAAAAAATCTTAAAGGGGCACATATTTTCATCAATTTTCATTGATTTAGTAATCCTGATTTCAAATATTTTCCTTTCTGTTTGTCTAGGAAATCATGCTTCCTCTAAGAACTCACTGTAATAGCTACTTTAAAATTCTAATCAGATAATCTCCATATCTGCGTCGTTTCGACAGATGGTATTTGTTGATTGTCTTTTTCTATACAAATTGAGATTTTTCTTGTTGTTAATATGTCAAATTATTTTAGATTGTGTCCTGGACATTTTGGATATGGTGTCGTGAGACTCCAAGTCTTGTTTAAATCCTATAGAGAATGTTGACATTTCTGTTGTGGCAGGACAGAGACCTGTTTGGGTTCAGGCATTTGAGTTCTGACCAGTCTTCTGTAGAATGTAATTCCAGTGTCAATTCTGATTTCAGTCTTGCCTGTGCTTTTCATATCTGTCTGTCATGTGCGCCACCCAGTGGCCAGTCAGGGACTCAGGCGGTAGTCTGTCTGGTACTTCGTTTTCAAGCTTATAGTGTGCTGTGTAGAGTCAGGTCTATGGATACACAAAATGCAGGTGAACCCAGGAGCCTTATAGATTTTTTTCCCCCACTCACTTCCTCTCTGTTACATTTCTGGTACTTTCCAATCCTCTAGGGCCTTTATGGTCGTTTGGCCAGAAAACTGGGACTTTTTCGTTGGTCCCTGTTGTGTATTTCCCACAACCGCACCTATCACAGAGGCCACAAATGGTAGAAAGAGAAACAAACCAAAATAGAGGTGTATCCTACCCTCTTGGATCACAGCACCTGTGACCTCGCATCCCTCAGGCTGAGGTGCCTGCGGGCCCCACTGCTGCCTCTGTCATTGCCATTGCCCCACCCTGACAGGATTGTCGGGGCTAGGGTGCAAGAGGACTGAGAAAACAGAGACATGGCGCATTTCTTAATATGTTAGGACTCCCCTTTCCCACTTTTCAAGCCAGAACTAGAGGGCTTCTCCTGCCTCGGTGCCTACGGACTGGTTTCAGGCTGCCTTGAGTCTAGGCTGGGGGATAATGCAGGAAAAGTGGGGAGGGGTTCATCAGTGATTTGGTGATTATTCGAATTCTTGTCTTCTTGGTATCATTTACTTTTTAGAGTCCTCAGATGTCAGTTCTAAGGATTCTTCCCAGGTTATGTAGCTGCATTCAGGGGGAGAGACAAGGTACAGTGTCTACTCCATCTTACCAGAAACTGGAACTCCGGCCCCTTCCTTCTTCCTCTTCACCTTCCTCAGGAGTCCAGGATGGCTACCAACATTCCAGTCATTTCCAACGTGAAGGAGGAAGAGACAAAGAACGCATGCCCTCTCTTCAAGGACACTCCCTAGAATCTCACGTGCCCTTAGAACTTTGCCGTTAAGTTCTCAACAAACCACAGAGGGGTTTTTGTTTTAGGTAGCCATTTGCTTACATGAGAAATGGTGTCTGTATTAAAAAGGAATCAAGAATTAATAAACTGGGGAATAAGTAGCAGTCGCTGTTTGAAGCAGCTGGTTTTAGTTCTTTCCAATTTCCTCTTCTAATCCTCATCTCTTGCTGCTAAGTCGCTTCAGTCATGTCCGACTCTGGGCGACCCTATAGATGGCAGCCCACCAGGCTCCTCCGTCCCTGGGATTCTCCAGGCAAGAACACTGGAGTGGGTTGCCATTTCCTTCTCCAATGCATGAAAGTGAAAAGTGAAAGTGAAGTCGCTCAGTCATGTCCGACTCTTTGCGACCCCATGGACTGCAGCCTACCAGGCTCCTCTGTCCATGGGATTTTCCAGGCAAGAGTACTGGAGTGAGGTGCCATTGCCTTCTCCGATCCTCATCTCTTAAGTATGTCTAAAGATACACAGAACTGAAGTCAAGTCTAACTGAATTATAGAAGACAGAGGATTATTGTTGAATAATCCAGGCTTCTCTGCATTTTTCTGCTAGGCTCTCTGCAGTACCCTGAGGTTTGTGAGTCAAAGAACAGGACTTTTTTCAATACCCCTCCCACCCATCTCCCACAGGCTTCAGTCAATCTGCACATCTCTTTGGATTTCACTTGAGTTTGATTATAAGAAGATGTTGGCATAGGCTGGCCCTTTAACACTCTTTTCCCCTTTTGTTTCCTTGAGACCTCTAGCTCTGGTTTCCTGCCTGGCTGAGAACCTCAACCTGAGATAATTGGCCAGCTTGTTGACATTCTGCTGGCCCTGAGGAGACTCGGGAAGAACATGTAGTTACTCTGATTCTTTTCCACAATAATGAGTAAGATGTCATATAAAATCAAAGAAAGGAACTGATAGGGAAAAAATAGAGTGTAAAGGAAGAATAAAACCAGAGGCAGCTTATAGAATGAGAGATAGCATTTGCAAACCAGATGATTTGGATATTAATTCATTATCAGATATATGGTTTACAAATACTTTCTCCATTCTATAAGTTGCCTTTTCATTTTGTTGGGTGTTTACTGGTACCCCACGCTCCATGGGCTTTTCCCTCTCTTTTTCATTTTTGTCTTTTTGTTCCTCTTAACTGGGTGATTTCAAATGACCTACCATTTAGTTTGAAGATTGTTTCTTTTGCCTGATCAAGTATGCTACCGATGCTGTCTTTCATACTTTTTATTTCATTCATTGTTTCCCTCAACTCCAGAATTCCTGTTTGTTTCTTCTTCGTGATTCTACCTCTTTGCTGAACTTTTTATTTTGTCTTTATATTGTTTTCTTGATTTCATTGAGTTGTCTATGTTGTCTTATAGTTCACTGAGCTTCCTGAAAACAGTTCTTTTGAATTATTTGTCTGCCAATATGTAGATCTTCATTTCTCTGGAGTCATTTACTGGAATAGTATTGTGTTCCCTTGGTGGTGTCCTATTACCTTGATTTTTCAGATTTATTGTATCCTTGTGTTAATGTATGCATTGAATGGGGCATTTACTTCTACCAGACTCTGTGGACTGGTTTCAATGGGGAAAGACTTTGCTGATGGGTAATGGGCATGGGCACTGGCTGGGTGGGATGTGGCAGCTGCTACTCCAGGGAGGGCACAGGGCTGTAGTCTCCGTGCTTGTCCATCAGCTGAGGTCAGCCTTTGCAAAGATTACAGGGATCCTCTGCAGTCAGTGTGGTAAGTGGCCAGAGCGGTAGTGAGGGCTATTGGGGTCTTTCATGGCAAAGGCTTCTGGGCTTTTCTGGATCTCTTCTCTCCCACAAGGGAAGTTATGGCCAAGGAATGAACCTTGGTACCAAGTCTGGCTTTTGGATGTACTCCCAGTGGTGGTGGCACCAGGTACTCACAGAGTGGCTTTGAAGGCAGAATCTAGGGCACAGGGGTGAGCAGAGTGCCTGTGGCTCTGTGGGCCAGGGTGCGGCACACCTGTTGCATCGGCGCCCTGGTTTCCACAGTGCTCACAGAGGGGCCGCAACCTGGGGTCCAGAACTAGTGCAACCATGGCTCCTGAGTCCAGGGCATGTATGAGAGTGGGAGGTGGGTGTCGGCCCTGACCCCGGGAGGGACAACAGTGGCTCCTTCTTGTGATAGGAGCGCAGTAGCAACTCCCTCTCCAGCGGGGGTCCATGCCTGCGGTGACTGTCGGTTACCTAGAAAAGTGGAGGTTACAATAAAGAGTCCTCTGTGGAACAAGCCACTGGGGTGTGTGCCAGCAGACCTTCCTCTGCTGTGAAAGCTGCAGGGAGCCTGTAGCTGTTGCTGGGGCTATTGAAGTCTCTTTCGGCAAAGGATGCTGGGGTCCATCACAGAGCAGAGCAGGCCACTAGGAACCACCATGTCAGTGGGTATCACTGATAGCCTCCAGGCTGCTGCTTTGTTCTTGACCATCTCCAGACATCTCAGCTATGCAAATCTCCCCAACAATCCTTTCTGTGCACTTATTCTTCATGTGTTGTTGTTGAAGATGATGTGATGTTGCTGATGTTCCATTGTGTTACCACATGTTCTTAATTGGACTTGAGCCCTCCCAGAGCTGTTTTTGTTCATGGTTATCTGTCTAACTGTGGTTTTATATGGGAGGACTGAAGGCTGCTATCTTCTACTCCACCATCTTGTTGATGACACCTTTCTAGGTAATAGTGATTTTTCTTAAAGCTCCCAGGCAGTAGTGGTGTGGTGGTAATGTTTAACAACAAGCTCTCCAATAGAAAAAAGTCACTGTATACTTACATATGTGTGTGCGTGTTCAGCCATGCCCGACTCTTTATCACCCCATGGACTGTAGCCTGCCAGGCTCCTCTGTCCATGGAATTTTCCAAGCAAGAATACCGGAGTGGGTTACCATCTCCACCTCCAGGGGATCTTCCCATCCAGGGAGAGAACCCACATCTCCTGTGTCTGCTGCACTGGCATGCAGATTCTTTACTAACTACACCACCTGGGAAGCTTATAAATTTTCATGACATAAACCTGTCTAGCACACCACTTACATGTAAAAATAAAACACAAGACTCTATTTTACTTAGCCTTTGATTCTCACAAAATGCTTTAATTTATTTTTATTGAACTCTTGTATTTATTTTTCCTGAACTCTTGTATTCAGCAAATTGTGTTTGCTACAATTGACAAATGAGTACAGTTCGGACATGAATGTTGATTGATATTTTCATTCATGCTAATGAGGAAAATGAAACATGTAGATGTAGGTCAGAATTTTCCTCAATTGTCAATAATATGAGTAACTTCTTTAATCAGATAATAATTTGGAATGTTGGAGGAATGTACAATTTTTTTGTATTATTCACAATGTAACAGATATAAACAGGACATACCTTTACATTTAATCTGCATTATTGACTTTTTTTCCTATCATTTCCTTAAGTCTAGACAATCAACACGAAAGTAGATCAAGAACTGCTTATAGTATTTGCCAGTTTTCGTGGTGTGAATATTCCCTTAATGGTCACTTTTAAGGTAACAGTGTGACATCACTGAGCACAGGAGTTGGGAAGCGATGAGTGCTTGCAAACAATTATGTAGTACTTCCAACCTGCAAAAAGGTTCAATAGGTACAATAGACACAAATAACCTTAAGAGCACAGAGAAGAGTAAAAAAATTAGGAAGTGATGGGCTTTATTTTCAATATAATATCGTTAATTATCATTCATATAGTTAATTTTTAAAATTTGTTAATTTTTGGCTCCACTGAATCTTCGTTGCTTTGCACAGGCTTTCTGTAGCTGTGGCAAGCAGGGGCTATTCTCCAGTGGCGGTGCATGGGCTTCTCATTGCGGTGGCTTCTCTTGTTGCTGAGCCGGGCTCTAGGCACACGGGCTTCAGTACTTGCAGTGTGCAGGCTAAGTCGTTGCAGTGCACAGGCTTAGTTGCTCTGGAACATGTGAGATCTTCCCAGACCAGAGACTGAATTTGTGTCTTCTGCATTGGCAGGCAGATTATTAACCACTGGACCACCAGGGAAGTTCTGCATATAATTAATTTTTAATAACAGGTGTATCCAACAAGTGGCTCACAAAATTTCTGAAATTTTCTGAATTGGTTTTCGTGAGCTAATATATACCAATTCCAAAGCATCACTTCTCCGATATGGGTCCAATACGCTGCCAGGGTTGGAAGCCCTAACATAGAGAAAAGCGGGATGTGATTCTGTTGCTCTGAGTTGACTCAGCTTTACTTCCCTTTCCTCCTTGTGTTTGCTCTTAAGCTAGAAAAGCCTCTATGGATTTGCAGAGGGGCAAGTTCCACATTTGAGGGTATCTGTCCCAAAATGGCCTCTTCTTTGGATATTCAGCCCACAGGTGAGAGTGTTCAGAGCTGTCCACGCCCTGGATGGGACAGGAGGGCAGGCTTCACCAGGGACTGGAGAAACCATTCTGTTAGCAGAGCAAAACATGCTCCATTCCAAGGGGGCCCTCTCCACATCAACTCTAAACATAACTCATCTTGTCCCTTCTCCTAGAGGATGGTGGCTCTTCCTCTACAGATGCCTACTGTCTACATACTAGGTGTTGGGAAAACCACCCAGCAAAGAGTCTGAAAATCTGCCTTCCAGGCCTCTGCTATTTCTCACCAATATATTGAACAACTAACCCCGCAGAGCCTCTGTCTCCTTGTCCATCCACAGGATGGGATAATACCTGCTCTGTGTGCTTCCTGGGGTTGCTGAAAGGCTCAAAATAAAGTCTACTTGCAAGTGATCTATAAGTATCACAAAATTTAACATCTCTCTAGAAGGTGCAGTGACTATCTCTGAGTCTCCTAGTTGTTATCAAGGAGCTGAATCACCCAGTAATTAAGTGTGGGCTTTGTAAATTTGATTTTAGGTTTTATCATGATGTATTTAGCACATCCTCAACTAAAGGTTATTTGAGTTGCTTCTGGTCTTTTGGTCTTACAAACAACACTAAGTGTCTTCAGATACGTCTTTATACGTATCTGTGTGTGTATATATATAGATATATATAGATAACTTATATATGCTGCTGCTGCTAAGTCGCTTCAGTCGTGTCTGACTCTGTGTGACCCCATAGACGGCAGCCCACCAGGCTCCCCCACCCCTGGGATTCTCCAGGCAAGAACACTGGAGTGGGTTGCCATTTCCTTCTCCAATGCATGAAAGTGAAAAGTGAAAGTGAAGTCACTCAGTCGTGTCCGACTCTTAGCAACCCCATGGACTGCAGCCCACCAGGCTCCTCCGTCCATGGGATTTTCCAGGCAAGAGTACATATATAAATTCATATATATACAATACAATCCTAAAATGGAACTGCTCGGCCAAAGGGAATGTACATTTAAAATCCTCATGGTTATAGCCAAGCTGTCCTCTAAAAAGCTTCACAAAACTAGCTTCACTAGTTTACACCCCACACCCCAATAAATATGCCCACGCTTGTTCCCTGCATTCATTTCACTGCGATGTCCTCATTCATGTCCTTTAAATTTACTGGTATTAATTTTTTGGTGACCTGACCGTTATTGGGTCATGGACAGTTCATTTTTGGGGGTTGTTTGCCAATTTTTCTTTTGGATTATTGGGATTTTACTTATAGGTTTGTAATAACACTTTGTTATTAAAACTCACCCTTTGTTATAAAGGACAGAAAGTGTAGGCTTTGGAGTTAGAGGAGTTAAAAATCTAGAATCTCCTCCACTTACCCCTAGAAAATACTCAACAAGCTTTTGTTAAGGGAATAGCTATGTTCCTTTGGGCAAGTTGCACAATTCTCAGAGCCTTCACTTCCTCATCATAAAATGGAGATGAGTAAGTTTGTCATTTTAATTTTTAAGAGAACTAAATTATATACAGTAACAATAGATGAGAAACCGTAAATATTAAAAAAAAAAAAAAAAAACAAACCAGTGAAGATGCTCACCTCTGCCTTTCTGAGTCTCCGTCAGGCCAGTTGAGAGTGAGTTTCTAGAACTCGTCCCTGTTTCTATAGCAGTCTCCACCACCACCCAGAAACGTATCAGGTGGCTTCTGACTTCTGATTTGTCATTGCAGGAAGTCAGTGGCCACATACCTTCCTCCAGCCCCAGGGCTACCTGGGAATTACTGACCACAGATTAACAATTTCTAGCAAGTTCATCTTTCTGCAGCCTGGAACCCACTGGTCCACAGTCCATTTCCTCCTAATTTTTCATTTGCAAAAGCGTGATGATTCAGTATGGTCATTGCTGAGGGCCTTGCACTTGGAGATAATCTAGTTAATAACCAAGATACAATTCACTTTGTTCTCATTCTTTGTACTGTGGGTCTAAATATATATATAAATGTCAGATTTCCTCTGGTCTTCCAGACCTTTGAGGTTTTAATTATATCCACTCTTTTCCTTCCTTTTTCCTTCTTTGAAATCTCCCATGGTTTTGTGTGTGTGGTGGTTTTTTTGTTGTTGTTATTTTTGTTTCCTCCTTTTCCTCACTTTTAGAATAACTGCTAGCCCCAAGTATTTAAAGCACTTGGCATCTCCTTGAACCCTAGATTTCAGTCACTTCAGCCTGTATCTCACTCACACCCTGCAAGACCCACGGCAAGACTAGCCCCTGGAGGGTTGACAGTCTCTACTGGGTTCATCCAGAGAGGCAGCCTCATCCATTTGGGTGCCCTTCTAGCTTGAAACAATTTCCGTGTGTTGAGTCAACGTCTGCTTTTCTATAACTTAGCCCATGAGTCCTAGTTTTTCCCACAGTGACAATGCTGCCTCTTATAAAGTAGCATTTCCCAACATTTTCCGATATAAAGAACTTCCTGAGGCGCTTGTCCTAAAAATGAAATAAAAACAAAACAACGAAACCAGATTTTCTAGCACTACTCCCTATCCCATGTCTCAAAGATCAGGGAAGAGCCTGGGGTTCCATGTTTTCAACAATCTCCTCGGGTGATTCTTTTGATGAAAAGTACTTTTCTACAAGATTAAACTGTCTATATTTGAAGGCTGTTAGTTTCTGTCTCAATTTTTTTTTCTCTTTTCCAAAATGAAATATCCTTTGTTCCTGTAACCAGACCGTCTAAGCATCAAACCTTCTAAGAATCATTCTCCAGACCGCCACCCAAGCTGTTTGTTCTCCAGGGCAAACAACAGACCCTATTGATTTCCCTATTCAAATATGACAGCATGTGTGAAAACAACCTGCACTGCCTAATGTATTTACTCTCTTGACAAGTGTTTGTTGAGCGCATATTAATGACAGGCACTGTGGTGAATGTACAGAATGAGATAATCACAGCTCCTTTACTCTATTCCTAAAGGTTATAGTAAAAGAGAGAGAAGGATAAAGGAAGGAAGAAGAAATAAGGGAAAGAAGGAAGAAGGGAAAGAGAGAGAGAAGGGAAGAAGGTGTCAATGAAAAATTGATCAATAGTCGATCTAAGAAAGAATTAGAAAATTTTATTCAAGTCAAGCTGAGGATTGATAACCTGGAGACAGTCTTTCAGAAAGCTCTGAAGGCTATTCCACCCATTTGACACCAAAGTACAGTAATATACGTCTTCGAGATAAAGGGTTATACATCAGATGATGTATTGACAGTTTTCACAATTGAGGCCTGTATGCCCAAAGATTAAGAAGGAAGGTATCTCCTAAAGAGATCTGGTTAATGCAGATGCTTCATACACACTGAAGGGGAGGGAGGAGGCCCAAACAAGCAGAGAAACACTGTACATTTAAATTTTTCTTGTCTTGCTATAAATTATGAATTTTATTTCATCAAAAGGAAAGAGACAAAATACAAAATATATGAGGTACTATGAAAGGAAAAAGTATAGGGAAGGAAAAATAATTTTCCCTCTACTTTTCTGAGTTCTTAGCTGAGACTCCCGTAGTAAAAGACAGATTAAGAAGAGAAAAACAGGGACTTCCCTGGTGCTCCAGGGGCTAAGATTCCATGCTCAGAGAACTAGATTCCGCATGCTGCAACCAAGAGGTTACACGCTGCACCTGAAGACCCTGCATGCTGCAACCAAGACCTGGAGAAGTCAGATAACTTTTTGAAAAATGAAATAAAAATTTTTTAAAAGGATAATCAAAAGTTTATTATCAGGTATATGGAAAACCGAGTAACTCCCCAAAATGACTTCAAATTCAGGATTAAATAGCATCTTAAGAGGGAGAGGGAATATGTAGGCCTCTTAGGGGAGGGTGAATGGTTTTAAGGAAAGATGAAGGGCCCTTAGCAGGATAGATGTGAGGTATGATCGTTTGTGATAAAATCTGTCTGGGTGTGCAGTCCGTCTCCAGTGTCCCCTCTGTGGTAAGAGTCACTCTTCCCCAGTTAATGAAGCCCCATCCCCACCCCAGGGAGGCGATCTAGGACAAGTGAGTTCCTTTTGGAGGATCTGTCATTTGACAAATAGGGGGAATTCTGAGAAAGTGTCTGCCTGCCTCAACTGCTTTTCAGGAGTTTAAAGCTCAACATAACCAACAGAAGTGGTCTGTTTGGGCGTGACGTGTTCTGCTCCCCTTCACAAGCTAGGGGCTAGAACAGGATGGCCGAGGAAGGCATCTCTGAAAATGTGTTATTTAAGCTCAGACCTATAAAATGAGAAGGTTGTTAATAAAGTAAAGAATGCTGAGGCCAGAGAGGGAAGGGCAAAGGGAGTGTTTAATGGACAAAACCCTTAGCGAGCAAGAACCTGGCATGTTCTAAGGAGCCCGAAAAAATCAGCATGACTGGAGTATGGTGTGCAGGAGAGAGACTTCAGGTGAGTCTGGAAAGCTAAACAGAGACTAGACCATCACCTGAGACTTATTAATACAAAGGAATTTGGATTCTATTCTATGTGAAATGTGAAACCACCAAAAATTTTTAAGCTGGGAATGACAGGATCTGGTTTTTATTCTAAGAAGGTCATTCCTTAAACACTACTTTGTATAAAATAGATAAACAACAAAGACCTACTCTACAAAACAGGAAACTGTATTCAGTATCTCGTGACAACCTATAATGGAAAAGAATCTAAAGAAGATATACATAATTGAATCACTTTGCAGAACAACTGATACTAACAACATTATAAATCAGCTTTACTTCAGATGGTAAAGAATCTTCCTGCAATGCGGGGACCCAGGGTCAGTCCCTGGGTTGGAAAGATCCCCTGGAGAGCGGAATGGCTACGTAATCCAGTATTCTTGCCTGGAGAATTCCATGGACACAGGAGCCTGACAGGCTACAATCCATGATGTTCACAGAGAGTCAGACATGACTGAGCGACTATCACATACTTCAATTAAAAAAAAAAATCATTCTTCAGAACTTCTGATATAAACAAAGTTATGCAAATCAGTATCTTTTCCTTTCTCCTGAAAAATATACAGAACCAAAGAGAAAATGAAAAAGAAAACCCACAAATTCAGTTTCAGTTATACTAGGAGACAAATACAATTTACAGCCTTAAAAATATGCTAAAAGATGTCCCCAAAGCACCTAAGAGTAGAAAGTGAAGACAGGAAATATAAAGAATTGCAAGAGGGTTCAATGGTATCATATCTCTGAAAATGTCATCAAATAATCTTCCTGAAAGTGACGGGTTCACCCAAGGTGCAAAACTCTCTCTTTAGAAATATGGAAACTGAGATGAGCAGCACTGGTGACAGGTGACCCCCTTGGTCTGGCTGCGTCAGAGAAGCAGTGGAGACGGACTGTTCAAGGAATCACCAGATGAGCCAAATTTGCAGAAAACTGCAGCTGACAGCAGAGAACCTTTGAATTATGAAGCCTTAAAAGTTACTGCTGCCCTACCCCCAAAGAAATCTCCTGCAAAGAGCTTCCTCCAAATTCTTCTCACTCAAAGGTGAGTAATCTTAAAGAAGCTGACACAATATTGATACAAAGATACTATAAGAAAAAAACACGGTGGAAAAGAGCAGTAAAACCTATCAACAGATATAATTGCCACCAGAAAAACGCTTCTACAAAGGAAAATCCAGAGCACAGGTATAAGAAATCAAGGAAGAGCTAGCAAACTTCAAGAGGGGATAAAACTTGAACTGCTGCTGCTGCTGCTAAGTCGCTGCAGTCGTGTCCGACTCTGTGCGACCCCATAGACGGCAGCCCACCAGGCTCCCCTGTCCCTGGGATTCTCCAGGCAAAAACACTGGAGTGGGTTGCCATTTCCTTCTCCAAAGCATGAAAGTGAAAAGTCAAAGTGAAGTCGTTCAGTTGTGTCTGACTCTTAGCGACCCCATGGACTGCAGCCTACC
>NW_011494811.1:206324-227830 GCF_000754665.1 Bison bison bison
CTCAGTTGTGTCCAACTCTTCACGACCCCATGGACTGCACCTACCAGGCTCCTCCGTCCATGGGATTTTCCAGGCAAGAGTACTGGAATGGGGTGCCATTGCCTTCTCCGAAAACTTGAACTAAAATGCCTCAATTAAAAAAATAAATAAGGTATATCAACCATACTTCAATTAAAAAAAAAAAAAAACACCATGAACGATAAAAACTCAGGAAAACTAACACAACATTGTAAATCAATTTTACTTCCATTTTTTAAAAAAGAAAATCTCAAAATATAAAAGAAAAAAGCTGTAACATTTGGAAGACACACAAAAAATATAGACATTTCAGAAAAACATAATAAGAGACACAAGGTAGAAATAAAAATAAAGACTGAAAAAGCAACAAAAGAATAGCTAAAAAGGATTAAAGAGAACAGTGATAAACATGGAGAATGGTTGAAAAAAACCAATATACCTTTAGTTGAAAGAAGGAAGACAATCAAGACAATGAAAGAGAAGAACATTCAAAGATAAAATTCAAGAAATTGATCCTTCTTAAATCCGCATGTTAAAATGATACACTGTATGTCAGGGAAACTCTTATTTTATTCCTGACAGTGTAAAAAGCATGCAATAAAAAATGGGAGAGAAAGGGGGAAAGTTGTTAGGTAATAGAGTAAGTTCAGAGGTGGTCTCGTTTGTAAAAACAAGAGCCAAAGATATCACTTAAAATAAATTAATAAGTAATCAAAGTGTAAGTACACATAATGATTCAAAAGAAAAGCTGAGAAATATTGGCAAACATCAGGTGATGGAGGAAAAGAAGGAAAGAGGAAGTAAAAGGAAGGGTGTTGACTTTATCACTTTTCTCATCAAGAAATTAATGGATATTTCCTAAAGAAACAAAGAGCTAAGGGCATTAAAGGAAATTATAAGTTGTTATTTCTTAAAAAAAACAAAAAATAGATTCCTTTCTATATATCAGAAATACTACCCAGGGAACCACACACAACTTTTCCGAATTCAGGAAACATAATATAAATTAAAATAATAGAACTGAAGCCAAACATATTTGTCACATCAATTAATACAAATGATTTAATTTATCTATTAATATAAAAAGATTTTCAGATTGGATCACAAAGCAAAAACTATCTCTATGCAGCCCACAAAGTTCACACCTGAAAAAAAGAGTTATGCAGCAAAGAGATGGAAGTTTATGCTAAGACATATTAGGCAAACACAAATAAACCAAACAAAGCAGAGGTTGTGGTCTTAAATACAAGGTAAGCAAAATTTTAAGCCAAAAAGCACTAAGTAAAGCAAAGAATAAATAAGATATAAAGTACCTAAATAATTAATGATATGTCTAAAGTGATATATATCAAACTGTGTATCCTAAAAATAATTTAAAATATGCCTTCTTTTCAAGTACCTATGGAACTTTCACAAAAATTGATCATATATTAAATCCACAAAGGAAACCTCAATAAATTTCAAATAGTAGAAATAGTACAAGCAATATTCTGGTCAAAAAGTATACAAGGATATATGAAGAAAATGTTTGCTGCTGCTGCTGCTAAGTCACTTCAGTCGTGTCCCACTGTGTGCGACCCCATAGACGGCAGCCCACCAGGCTCCCCTGTCCCTGGGATTCTCCAGGCAAAAACACTGGAGTGGGTTGCCATTTCCTTCTCCAAAGCATGAAAGTGAAAAGTCAAAGTGAAGTCGCTTCAGTTGTGTCTGACTCTTAGCGACCCCATGGACTGCAGCCTACCAGGCTCCTCAGCTCATAGGATTTTCCAGGCAAGAGTACTGGAGTGGGGTGCCATTGCCTTCTCCTAGAAAATGTTTAAAAGTTACCAAAAGACTGCATATTGGATGGATAAACAAGTTTTTGCTGTATAGCACAGGGAGCTGGAGTCAATATCCTGGGATAAACCATAATGGAAAAGAATATAAAAAAGAATGTATATATGCATATAACTGAGACACTTTGCTGTACAGCAGAAATTAGCACATTGTAAATCAACTTTACTTCAATTTTTTAAACTGTTATAAAATAAAGATACTAAAAGACCCAAAAGGAGACATGATCAAGTAGGGCAGAAATAGGAGGGTCCACGGGGAAGTGTTTGGCATCGATGCGCCCAGGTGATATGATCTAAATGGTTCAGGAACTGGGAGGCTTTCTCCTCTCGTGATTTTGAACTTCCTCTCACACCTTTTTCAGTGAAAACTCACAGAGGATTGCTCAGGGTGCTTCAGAGGTCCAGCATAGAAGTGGGGCTCACCTTACCTAGACCAGGATGTGACTGAAGACCCCACTGCAGAGGGATTGTTACAAGGATTGATGAGATGAGATAGTAAAGCTTAGAAGTGTTTCCAGCTCCCGTGATCCAAGAGAAGTATTGACTATTACTATTACCACATCACAGACTTAGGCAGGAAGACGTGGAGAAGTAAGACAGCACATTTTTGTTTTTCAGTCATTCAGTTATGTCTCTTTGTGACCCCATGGGCTGCAGTACACCAGGCTTCCCTGTCCTTCACTATCTCCTGGAGTTTGCTCAAACTCAGTGTACATTGAATAGGTGATGCCATCCAACAACCTCATCCTCTATAACCCCCTTCTCTTCCTGCCTTCAATCTTTCCCAGCAACAGGGTCTTTGCTGGTGGGTCCCCGATTTGCATCAGGTGGCCAAAGTATTGAAGCTTCAGCTTCAGCATCAGTCCTTCCAATGAATATTCAGGACTGATTTCCTTTAGGATAGACTGGTTTGATCTTGTTGCAGTCCCAGGGACTCTCGAGAGTTGTCTCTAACACCACAGTTCGAAAGGATCAATTCTTTGGTGCTCAGCCTTCTTTAGAGTCCAACTCTTACATCTGTATGTGACTACTGGAAAAACCATAGCTTTGACTAGACGGACCTTTGTGGGCTAAGTGATGTCTCTGCTTTTTTATAATGCTGTCTAGTTTTGTCATAGCTTTAGCCTTATCATAGTTTCAAACATCTTTAGAGACAACATTGGGATATTACCTTCCACAATGGGCCAGAAATCATGAGGCTATTAAATTACACACTCTGGAGTTAAATTTAATAGCAAATAATACCAAAGGAGGCAGGGGTGCTGTAGTGGAAGGAACAAGGCCATCATAACTAGTCCTACCTGGTTGTGAACTCTGGTGGAGAACCCCAGCTTCAACACGGGTTAAGAGAGTACTCAGGTGCACAGCTGCCTAAGCTCTGGACTGAATGTGAAGCCCACTTCTGCCCCTTACTAGCTGTGTAACTTTGGGCAGGTCACTTGTACTTTCTGATCCTCAGCTTCCTTACACTTAAAATGGTGAGAATAATATAATCTACCCCATATTGTTGTCATGAGAATCACGTAAGATAATACACACAATTTAACAAAAGCTTGATCTCTAGTAAGATGCTAAATCCTCAGTAAATATTGGCTGTTATTATAAATAATCTTGGACATAAGCATTTGTGAGGATTAAATAAAATTACATGTAATTATATATACTGTGTATATAATACATGTCCTCTCTTTTCATTTCCAACTCTAACCCTCTCCTACTATCCAGAGGGAGAGAGAAAATAAAGCATGTCCATTGCATAGATATCCAGTGTCAAAAAGGGAAAATTTGACAGTAGTGGATGATAGGGAAAAAATTGTAAAGGAAGAGTTACAAGACAAATTAAAACAAACAAAAAAAATCAGGCAAGCAAACCCACAGGAAGCCTAGAGACTATTTAAAAAGCCACTTATTAGAAACCCAGGAAAAAGACTGAGCCAAAGACCAAAAATACCGGGCACTCAAAACCAGCAAAGTCAAAGAGAGTGCCATAATGAAAAGAATGCTTTCAAACACTGGCGTGAGAGCCCAAGTACCCCAAATGGGAAAGCCCACAAAACACAGCTGAACAACATTCAACAGCAAACGTTCAACAGTATCTACCAGATAAACTGAGAATTGAGCCCAAAGATTTTAACAGGCACTTTGCAAAGATCTCCTGGGTCAAGAAGTCCTTTGACTACAGCACAAAGAGGAAGTGGTCATCACACGACCTGCTTACCCAGGGGTTTGAAAGAAAGAGGAGACAGAGGGGAAATGGAGCTGAGCAGTGAAAACCACCAGCTGCCTGGGCAGGACAGCGGGCTAGGGTGCAAGAGAGAGACACATAGCAGATTCACCATCGCTGCAATTTCTCCCCTCTCTCTTCGTGTCATAATATTTATAAATACAGATTTACATAAACAGGATGGATACAATTTTTTTTTTTTACAACTTAAACATCACAGTAACTTCTGAGGAAAGATGCTATTGTACTGAGAGGTACACAGGACAATGTTCTCAGGATACTGAAACTCAGCTGATGCAAACTTAAATATATCTTAAAGCGGTCAAGTCGCTCATGTCACATTTTGTTCTGAAGGAGCCTCTATCAGGCTTAACAACCCCAGGAAATAATCATTAAGTGGCTTTTTATAAAAGATCGCTACCAATGTTGTTGTTTATTTTACCAACAGGGCTGTAATTTTTGATGCCCGGTAAACAGTCTTAAATGATCATAGTCCTTACAACCAACTGCCTTTATCCAACTCTCAACCTACATTTTTACTTGTGATCAAGTGCAATTTAAAATATTTATTTTTGCCTTTGTGTTGAATGAGCATGCTCAGTCAGCCATGAAAAACAGTATCTGGCACAAAAAGGCAACTTTGCAAGTTACTTTTCATCGTCAAGGTCAACGACAAAGTCATTCGCCTAGTCACACTTTTACCTTTGCCTCAAGGTCACGTTTTCGCCACAAAGACAAACAACCATTTAATTCTTTGCCTGAAAATTTTAATGAGCGCCTTCTCCCAGCTGAAAAGACATATAGACATGTGCTATGTCTTTATGAAGGTATTAGCTTTCAACTTCCTCTGGAAAAGTCAGTATTCAAACCACCAATCTTTACAGAGTTTACATACTATTTTTACCAGTGAGGAAACTGGGAACACAGACGCCACTGAGAAGATCAAGACTCAGACCCTGAGATGATTAGTTTTCTGTGTCAACTTGACTCGGGTAAGGGATGCCCAGATGGCTGGTGAAACACTATTTCCGAGTGTGTCTGTGAGGGTGTTTCCGGAGAGATTAACACTGGACAGAATCCAGTATCTATCAGTAGACTGAATAAGAAAGAGCATCCTCAGCCACGCAGGTGGGTGTCATCCAATCTGTTGAGGGTCTGAATAGAAGAAAAAGAGGAACAGTGAATTTGCTCTCTGCCTACACCAGGATATCTGCCCTTAGACATCAGCACTCCTCACTCTCAGGCTTTTGGACTCTGATGGGGACTTAGATCAGCTCCATTGGTTCTCAGATCTTCAGGTTCAGTCTAGAACTATACACCACTGGCTTTCCTAGGACTTCAGCTTGCAGGCAGCAGATGGAACTTCTCAGCCTCTATAATTGCCTGAGCCAATTCCTAACAATAAATCTCATTCTATGTATCTGTGTATTTCCTATTGGTCTTTTGTCTGGAAAACCCTAAAACCGACCCTTTGAGGAAAGATGATCTAAACCACTGTGGTGTAACTGTTGGTGCATGGTAGTGGCTTCAGCATGGGCTGATTCTCCTGAGTGTTGCCTGCATGTGGACGTGAGTAGACATATATGCTAGTTGAATGCATGCTCACTACCTCTTAGGTACAATCTTATGAAAAAGAAGATGGTGCTTCCAAAACCATAACAAGTAAGCTGTGGACAGTTTTTAAAGTGTAGGAGGTACTCAGATGCTTATGTTAAACCTACGCTTTATAATTGTAGAGATGCAAACGAGCACAAACTTTTATATAATTAAACTCCTACACAGGAGTTTTTGTCACACATAAAACTGATCAATAAAGAACTATTGTTATAGTAACATTGAAAAATCAATTATGCAATTTTGAATGAGTCTCAAGAATTCTTGTGGCTAACAAAAAACACATCTGGGCTAAAAATAAGATGATGGGAACAAAGAAAATTGCTCGAAGTGTCTTTCAAAGTTTCAGAATCACTGAATAGGAGAAAACTTGTTAGAGATGTGGATTGTGGATCTGGGTTTAGGCTCAAGAAGAAACGGCCAAGCTGAAATGATGCATTTTTATACGTTCAAAAGACGTACCTGAAATCTGACTGAAAGACTAAAATAAAGTCAACACCGTTTTTACTTCTCATTAAACTAAAGCCATTAATGAATCTGACATTTTAGTGTACTTGTTTTGCTCCATTTTAAATGATACGTGGATGAAAGCGTGTTGTTTTGAAAACTTTTTTTGGTCAAGTTAAATTTTTAATGAGCTATGTGGAATACTTGCTATAGATACTTGGTACTGCTGTCTTTGCTAGTCATTATGGAGATTCACTATGAAACCTCAAGATCATATCAAATCTGCTGTAATTATCATTTACTTCAGTTTGCTCTGACTGTCCTTCATTATCACGTGGACATTAAAGCTTACAAGATCTTAAATGGTTTTTAGCCATCTATCCAGGCTCCAAGTTGAAAATTTGAAAATTAAAATTTAAAAGTATTCCACTTAAAAATAGAATGTCATTAAAACCCCTCGCCTTCTCTCTCTCCTTCTTCCTCTCTCCCCCACTCTCTCTTTTACACACACACACAAACACACACGTTCACAACTTTCTCTACTTTTGTCTGGAAATACCAAGGTATGTATTTCCTTGTGGGTTGACTTAGGAGGGGACTCAGCCCACCTTTGGTGCAGCATCTAAGCAGAACTGGATTAGAAAACCACATCTTATCCCATAACTATGTAACATTTTCTTTCCATATCCAGTTGACCCCTCTGCTGCCCCACCTACCACACACACGTAGGGTCAACACAGGCAAGCATCCACTAGCCTCCTGTTGAAATCCAAGTGGTCAGAGTTTGCAGGACACAAGAATATGGGGTCAGGACTTCTTTATTATGTAGGAAGGAATGAAGCTCTCTAGGAGGGTTGGAAGACTGCCCAAAAGGAAGGACTGGGGAATGACAGTATGTGTGTGTGTAAGAGAGACAGAGAACCTACAGGAAGGACCTGAAACAAGAAAGAGATAGAGGGCAATGAATTTGGGAGGAGTTAAGCTTACTCCTTGGAAGGAAAGTTATGACCAACCTAGATAGCATATTCAAAAGCAGAGACACTACTTTGCCAACAAATGTCCACCTAGTCAAGGCTATGGTTTTTCCAGTGGTCATGTATGGATGTGAGAGTTGGACTGTGAAGAAAGCTGATTGCCAAAGAATTGATGTTTTTGAACTGTAGTGTTGGAGAAGACTCTTGAGAGTCCCTTGGACTGCAAGGAGATCCAACCAGTCCATCCTAAAGGAGATCAGTCCTGGGTATTCCTTGGAAGGACTGATGCTAAAGCTGAAACTCCAATACTTTGGCCACCTCATGCAAAGAGTTGACTCATTAGAAAAGACCCTGATGCTGGGAAGGATTGGGGGCAGGAGGAGAAGGGGACGACAGAGGATGAGATGGCTGGATGGCATCACCAACTCAATGGACTTGAATTTGGGTAAACTCCGGGAGTCGGTGATGGACAGGAAAGCCTGGTGTGCTGCAATTCATGGGGTCACAAAGAGTCGGACATGACTGAGTGACTGAACTGAACTGAAGCATACTGGAAGGCTAAGAGACAAGACCATCAGATACTGGAAGGAAATGAGTTAACTGAGAGGAACAGCAACCCCTAGACCTCTGAATCTGTAGTTCCATGGGAGGATTACTTGAACCCTTCAGAGAGGGAAGGTTTAATGCTCGTTGCAGGAAGAGCAGGTAAAAATTACTGGAATTGGAGATGGATGGAACAGAAGCCATCGTTCCACTCATGAATCACTTGATTCATTGTAGACAATTAGCCCACCACACGTGTTAGTTAAAGTAGGAAAAAGAGGGTAATGCACCACCCCAAGGAGAGTCCAGAAGGAGGCATCTCAGCAAGACCAGCAGTCTCTGCTGTGGCAGCAGGTCTGGTGATGTGTGAGTTGCAAGTCACCTTCTAAGCAGGTCCCTGGGTGACTTTGCCTGCAACAACTCTCAGCAGTGTGGAGTCAGGTCCCCAGCAAAGAGCCATCGAGTGCCTCAGCTGAGTGGTTTCTTTTTAAGGAGTAACCATTACCCTAGGGAAGGGGTCTTGGCTATCAGTCCCTCTTTCTGTTCCAGGCATGTACATCGCCCATCGTACTTTTTATCTAAAATAATTCTCTTATTTACACCCTAAGAAATGTGCAGTCCTAGAGCAGATGTTTCAAAATAACAAATATGGAAGTTCACATTGGCCACTGGGACTCCATTTTTAACTATTTAACATATCTTAATATAGTTGAAATCATGCAAGCTTCACATAAGATGAGGTAGGAATCATGGCACAAAAGAAACCACATCATGATAATCATCCATCTAACAGGTGTAGCTAGAAGGAGGGGTGAGCTGGCCCTCAGCACGTGGGCTGCAGCCATTCCCTGTGGTGCACTAGCCCTTCTCTCAAGCACCTCTCAAGGTCCCCAGATAACTCCCCAGCCTGAGTCCACATGGCTGCTTCCCCTGCCCTCCCAACATAATTCCCCACAGGGCCCTGCCTCACCAACCACAAGCAATCTGTCCCTGTAGGAAGAGACACCTATGGAAAAGAGCAGGTGCAGATCCCTGAAGCCCTCTTCATCCCCAAATACAGCCTCCTTTACAACAAACCCTGCTTAGTTTAAAGTGCATTTCTCTTTCCAAAGAGCATGACCTCTTCATGACAATGGCCAATGTGAGTAGCTGCTGTTTTCCAAGCCCTTAAACAGATCTCTTTTTGACCTTCACAACAGACACGTGAGCAAGTGTTAGGTGGAGTTCTGTGCGAGTGAGGAGGCTCAGGTTCTGACTTGGACTCCAAATCCAATGTGCTTCTCACTACACTGTACTGTCGTCCTTGAGAAACATCTAATTCCGAGCCTTCTCTGGCATAAACCAGATTGTTGAACCTTTCCTTGACACTATTTCTCTTTTGCCTTCTCCTCCTCCCCTGTGCCCCCCAAAACATTCTCTGAAACATTTTTAGCAGAATAGATACTTCAGGGAATTTCAGGAACCCCAGCTACAACATGGATGAAAAGTTCCCTGAGCTTTTGCAGAACAAACCTCTTGCAACCTAATCATATTCGACCCCTGCTTCAACCTTTTGCATATTGAAAGAAACTCACTTGTGCTGTCTCCCTGTTGAATCACAACAGCATTCTTTGTTGTAATTTTTTACCATTGCTTCCAGAATTAGACATTGTCCTGTGAAGAGGATGCAGATGGGCACAAATGGATTTGCTTTGCTTCTATTTCATTGTTAACTATCTTTCGTTCATTGAAAAAGCGCTGAATGAAAACATAATGAGGACGTGCCCTTTAGGAACTGGGTTTCTGGTGCTGTGCTGTGCTTGCCGAGGTCTTATCTCCCTAACTGAAGCAGTCATTCTAGCTTATTAAACATATATGGGAAACATCACATCTTTTGTCAATTCCATCCCAGTTTCAAGTTCAAGGGAAATTTTGGTATTTGGAAAAATACAGGGAAGAATAGTTTGGGCAAGGGTGAGGAGAGAAAAAAGGGAGGGGAGGAAAATATGGACTAGTCCTCTGTTTCTCTGGGGGTCATTTTGTCATGGAAGATGGGCCAACACCAGCCAGGAAATCTGATATAGAATGTTAGAGCTGGAAGAGACTCTAGATAATCATTTCCTCTATCTTTCCAGTCTCATTTTTCTATGTAAGGAAAGTGAGACTCAGAGATGTTAAGGAGGCTTGCCCAAGGTCACACAGCAAGTTATGGAGCAGCCACGGATGGCACGATCATATCACAGCCCAGGGAAGCCTCAAAGGCAATACACTCCCCATGGGATACCAGCTTTCTCAGGAGTTGCTCCTGGGAAGTCAGTCTTCTAAGAACCAAGGGTAACCTTGGTTTATTTCAGAGCCAAGGCACAAGCAAGTGGACCAGGATAATCCTGTTTCAAATAAGCTACTCGTTTGGTTTTGTACCAGTGAGAGTTTTCAAGCAATCGTGCTCCTGAGGTCACTATGAGTGCCTGAGAGTTTTGCCCCTTGGTTGTAGTCTGGGCTCCTCTCTGAATTATGAGCCAGACCTCAGTGATTGCAAATATTTACTTTCTCCACTTCTCCATCCCTCTATCCATATTTCCTCCACATGTAAACACACAAGCTGGTCTAAGTTAACCAGATGATCTAGAAGAAATATGTCTGTTTACTCTGCTTAACTTTTAATTACAGCTGTGCAGTTGGTCTAAGGATATGCCCAAATCATACTAAGGGCAACCCTTGTGAACATTAGAATTCTTTCTGCTATGGCAATCCTCAACCCCACAATACTTCTTGCCCTGGGACTTTGCTCAATATAATAGAAATTAAAATAGATGTAAATCTATTATGGACTTCAAAAAGGAAGAGTTTGTTCGTAAAGTGCCAAAGAACCTTGTCGTAAGTGTACCAGGATGTTAAAAAGACACTCAGTCCAGTTTTAGCTCAGCCCCAAGACATGGCTAGCAAATAGTCACTCTAAAGGACTTGCTCAGGAGTTGGTTAAAAACTAGTTTTGCACTTAGAATGCAGTTAAGTAGTGCTTAAAGGAAATCCATGGCTATAAACATCTACATTACAAAAGAAAAATAAAATAAATATTATATACATGAACACACTGCTAATTTAAAACACATAACTAACAAGGACCTACTATATAGCACAGGGAACTCTGCCCAATGTTATGTGGCAGCCTGGATGGGAGGGGATTTTAAAGAAAAATGGATACATGTGTATGTATGGCTGAGTCACTCTGCTGTGCACCCGAAATTATTACAACATTGTTAATTGGCTATATTCCAATATAAAATAAAAAGTTAAAAAAATAAAAATATAACAATAAATAAATAAATATACATGAGTCCTACTGATACAATTAAGTTACTGAATAAATTAGTGAATCACGGATATTCTATGTAGAAAATTTTAAATAAATTATGTAGATACTTCACTCTAAAGTGGAGCAGTGGCGGGGAAAGCATAACTCCCTGTTCCTTAAGTATGGGCTGCGTATAACGACTGCCTTCCAAAGAGTACAGTATGGGAAGAAGATAAGCAAGAGTAATTTTACAGTAGATAAATCTGCCAAACACTGCTTCAGTCAGGTGTTCAAGTTCAAAATCAACAGTCATAAATCATGTTGGTAATCTATACCCTTAATATGCTGTGATAAAAATGACATTCTACCTCTTTTACATTCCTACTAAAAATTTATAGCCCCAGTGTGATCATGACCAAAACATAACACAAGTTCCAGTAGTGGGACATCCTACAACATACCTGATCAGTACACCTCAAAACAGTCAAGATCACCAAAAGGAACGTCTGAGAAACTGTCATAGCCAAGAGGAGCTTAAGGAGAAATGACAAATATAATGTAGTAATCTAGATGGGAGCCTAGAACAAGAAAAGGACATTAGGTCAAGAGAACAAGAAGGCAGATCACAGAGTGGGAGAAAATATTTTCGAAGACATATCTGATAAAGGACTGTTAGCCAAACCATGCCAAAAACTCTTTAAACTCAACAATAGGAAAATGATCTATCCACTTAAAAAATGGGCCAGAAGTCATACTTGACAGATATGTCATCAAAGTAGAAATACAGATGGCAAATAAGCATATAAAAAGATGTAGTGGTCGCTCATTGTTGATTTAATTTACATTCCCCAATGACATAATATTTTTTAAAATCAAAATTAGTGGGAAAGCACTCATGATGAACAAAGTATTAATATTTTAAATTAAGGCAGAATTGGTAACAGTGTTGCAGCAAGCCATATTAGAGCCAGAGGTGAAAGGAAAGACATGTGTCCTATACATACATTTTTAATATATCTTTTTAATGGTTAATTTTCCCCAGAACATTAGCATAGTTGAAAAAAATATTGAGAAATGGAAGAGTGTTTTGAAACCACATTACTTTAAATTCAAGTATTTTATTTATACCCCCAACAGATTTGCTATTATTTTAATTTCCTGGCTTTAATGGACACAAACTCATCAATAATATTTTCAAAATCAGCTTTTTTTTTAAACTTATTTTCACTTGAGAGAATTGCTATGTTTGGCAATTTCTTTTGTGTGATTATTTGAAATAATTTTAAAATTAATCTTATTCTGTATTTAAAACATTGACATTTAGTTCACCAGGGATTTTTGTATTTAGTTCTTTAACATGTTGGATTAAAATGTTATTTATCTCAATTTCTAATTTGGGGAGCCTATTTAATTTTATGTCCTAATCCCAGCCTTCATGACAGCCATATCGATACATGTCAGGTAAGACCTCTCCTGCATCTTAATTCTCTTCTCCTCTACTTCCTGGAATGATTACAAACTCTGTGGTCAGCACACTGAGAAAGGAGGATGGTATAAGTGCTAGGTTGGGGAATCCAATCAGGTCTGCTTTTCCCGGGGCAGGCCTGACTTCCCTGGTGGCTCAGATGTTAAAGAATATGCTTGCAATGTGGGAGACCTGGGTTCAATCCCTGGGTTGGGACCATCTCCTGGAGCAGGGGAGTATACCACTCCAGTATTCTTGCCTGGAGAATCCCCATGGACAGAGGAGCCTGTTGGGCTGCTGTCCATGGGATCGCAGAGAGTTGGACAGGACTGAGCAGTTAAGCACAACACACAGCACAGCACAGGCCTGACTTCAAGGAGAAAGGAACTTGTAACTCAAAATGTACTTGCAGTGTTAACTACTTCGTGGAATCAAATATCCTAATTTCTGAGATGAGCCTGATTTTGTGACTTCAGGTGACCAGAAGGTTTTTCCTTATCTTTGGGTGACCAAGACAGGCTGGCCCACCCTAGCTCTCATCCCGAAGTCAGGGAAAGGAGCTGCACAGAGCAGATCTGAGCCAGGACCTGGAGGTGGGGGGGCCACTAAAATTATTTGGGGCTGCAACTTAAAAGGTCAATCCTTTGTGTTCATAGCATTGGTTATGGAAGGTTATCATTCCCTATAGAAGTCTTGTATAGGAAAGAAAGGAGATCATGATGAGAGTGATTCCCTAAGATTTTATGTTTTCATGCTTCTCCAGACCCTGAATTTAAGTAGATTCGTTGTCTGAAAAATTGCCTCTTTTCTAGCATTCATTGGACAACTCCAAGAAAACATTCATTCTTCTTTCCCCTTTGAAATGAGTGATCTGTAATGCTATTTCTGCCCATATGAAAGTTTGAAATATTCATTTCTTCTCCTGACCTTTTAATCAAAAGCTAAGCGTAGGGCCTATTCTAAACTGACAATACGTTTTTAATAGAATGAATTTTAAAATCAAGAAATCCCTTCAACTACCCTCTTTTCCCCTCTCCCCAATTACAGTGTTTCCTTTTCAATCTTATTCAACATAATCTTGATTTTAATATCTTCTCCTTTCAACTATACTCCACAATAATTTCCTAAGGGAGAGCTGAGTCTTCTGTGTTACATATCTCTATTAGCTTTTAAGTCTCTCGTGACCATGAACACGTCTAGTGCTATAACCCAATTATTTCGAGGGAGATTGGAAAGGGAAAAGGTACCAGTGAAGACAATTATGTTTGCGTGAAGTGGAGTTAGTGTGACGGGCTTGAAAGTTTGGTGAGAAAGGAGGTCCTTAGGGAAAAAGCTAAAGAGAGAACTGCTAAAGTTTATAAAGTTCACCCACCCTCCCGGCCATGAGTATTTCAGTGGGTTACAGCATGGTGACACTTGTCAGGGACTCGCAACCACAGTTGAATCAGGGGTTGCATATTCACAAGCGAGTAGGAACCCCAGAGGCCAAGTCAATGCCTCATGCTGTCCAGGTCTAAGAAAACCCTCCATGTGAAAAAACATAGGAAAAGCCTTTATTTCTGCATAGAAATATGCCTGCTTTTCTTTCTTGAAACATGCCACTCTCTTGGTCTTTTCTTTTTCTATTTTTGCTAGAAGGATGCTGCTGCTTCTTAATGCTACTCTCAGAAAAATAACAAGGCGGGTGTGAGGATAAATAGCAACTGACACTCAGTGTCAGGTAGACATAGGGGTAGATGGGGACCGTGGCCAGGAGAGTACAAGCCCCATTCAGTGGGGAGAGAACGGTCACCACATGGGAACCCTGGCTGTGCATCCAGGCATTCCTACTGCCAAGAAATCCAGATATTTATCTGCTACCTGCCTACGCCTAAATGTTGATTCTTTTTTTTCTTACACCACATGAGCTCTTGCTGATAGGCTGAATGAATCCCATCTACAGGCTGGACTTTGCCGGAGTAGAACAATTTGACAACATCTGTTGCACACACTCGGAAGTTTCGTCAAACTCAGCTAAATATTTTGTAAATAAATAAAAATTTAAGGAACTTCTGTTTAATTCTTTTCTTTAATTTGAAAGATATATACATATACCTGTGGCGTGTATATGCATAATCACATATACAGAAAATAAATTCAGGCTAACCCAGTATCATGCTGGAGAATCAGTAAAGCTGTATTTAATCTTTCTTCTCCAGTCACCCTGTACCCAGGCATATGCTCAGGAGAAAAGCAGCTCATTGAAAATTGACACCTGTCATTCAAGGTGAATTTTTATTTGAAATCCTTGCTTGTTTTCTCTGTTTACAGAATCTTAATGCATAGATTACTCCTGACCAGAAATCTATGTGGGCTTCCAGTAATATCCGAGTTTCTGCTTCTTTGAAGTCTGATTTCCATTCACTTTGGACATCCCCGGACCTTCCAAAGTAAAATTGGAACAAATCACGTAACTTTTATTTTTTTAATTTAATTTTTGTCTCATATTGGAATATAATTGATTTACAGTGTTGTGTTTCAGGTATACAGCAATGTGATTCAACTATACATATATCCATTCTTTTTCAGATTCTTTCCCATACGGGTTATTACTGAATATTGAGTAGAGTTCTCTGTGCTTTACAGTAGGTCTTTGGTGGTTATCTATTTTATGTATAATAGTGTGTATATAGGGAGAAGGCGATGGCACCCCACTCCAGTACTCTTGCCTGGAAAATCCCATGGACGGAGGAGCCTGGTGGGCTGCAGTCCATGGGGTGGCTAAGAGTCAGCACAACTGAGCAGCTTCACTTTCACTTTTCACTTTCCTGCATTGGAGAAGGAAATGGCAACCCACTCCAGTGTTCTTGCCTGGAGAATCCCAGGGATGGGGGAGCCTGGTGGGCTGCCGTCTATGGGGTCACACAGAGTTGGACAAGACTGAAGCAACTTAGCAGCAGCAGTGTTTATATATGTTAATCCCAAACTCCTAATTTATCCATCCCTCCCACCATTCCCCTTTTATTTTATTTTTAAGTCACCCAAGCATACCCACTAAATTTTATATTCAAATGAAGTATTAGGAGACACTTGAACTCTCATTATCTTAAAAAGTTCAGCATTGAAATCTCTCCCATAGAAGAGTACTGCCATAATAAGTCTGGCTTTATCCAACTGAGACCCAGGGCCCTGGGGAGAATCAGGCTCTGTCTCAGAGGTCTATAAGACACTTTAGCATATAGTAGGGGTATTTTTCCTGGAAGAGAGGAAGAAGAGACTGAAGCCACTCCCACATCCTGCCTAGTGGCTGACCTCCTTGTTACAGGAGAAAGCCAAGTGATGGAAAGACCTCTGAGCTGTCACTGGATTAAGTGACCACAGAACCTGACAAAGCTCTGAGAAATCCATACAGAATCCAAACAGATGTCATTAAGCATCTCTAAGAGTTGTGGCCTAGGCAAGGAGAAACAGGAACAAAGGGAAACAAGCTTTGGAACACGATAAGGCAGTAAACAGATGAACAGAATCCAATCAAGCTGCAAAGTGCACTTGTACAGTGGAAAGGGAATGAAGATGTAAGTGAAAAGAGAGAATTATTTCAAACCAGAGAACCTTGGGCTACAAGACCACGTTATCTATCGGTGCAACAGTTTTAAAGAGTCCAAAATGTAGTGCATATCCAGGGATGACTCCCCTGCATACCTGCTGGTCTAGACTGCTCATCACAGCCGAATCCTTCATGGCCCTTAGTTAGCAACCTCAGTTCATTGAAATGATAACCGTAGCCTGGAAAAGATTTAGTCTTAAGGAGATGATGAAGTCCATCCATTTCATAGAATCAACCCTTGGACTGCAAGGAGATCCAACAAGTCCATTCTGAACGAGATCAGCCCTGGGATTTCTTTGGAAGGAATGATGCTAAAGCTGAAACTCCAGTACTTTGGCCACCTCATGCGAAGACTTGACTCATTGGAAAAGACTCTGATGCTGGGAGGGATTGGGGGCAGGAGGAGAAGGGGACGACAGAGGATGAGATGGCTGGATGGCATCACTGACTCGATGGAAGTGAGTCTCAGTGAACTCCAGGAGTTGGTGATGGACAGGGAGGCCTGGTGTGCTGCAATTCATGGGGTCGCAAAGAGTCAGACACGACTGAGCGACTGACCTGATCTGATCTGATTCAGTTTAAGAGTAGATTTTGTGAATATTGGAAAAACTTGTATATTTGATGATAAAATGTTTAAGAGAATTTGGAATATTAAGGAATAAGACACTGCATTGGGATTCCAGTTTAAAAAGTAAGATGGAATGGGAATTTCCTGGAGGTCCAGTGGATAGGACTCCGAGCTTCCACTGCAGGGAGCACAGTTTCAATCCCTGGATGGCGCATGGTGCAGCCAAAAAATAATAAAAAGATAAGAATGGAGTAGTTAATTTTAGGTTGTGATTTTTTAAGTTCATAGTTGTTAAGAGAATTTTACAATTTTATGGAGCATTTAAGATTCATAATCACTGATGATTCTACTAGATTTATAAGATTTGTCCAGTTCAGTTCAGTCATTCAGTTGTGTCTGACTCTTTGCGACCCCATGGACTGCAGCATGCCAGGCTTCCTTGTCCATCACCAACTCCCAGAGCTTACTCAAACTCATGTCCATCGAGTCAGTGGATCCATCCAACCATCTCATCTTCTATTGTCCCTTCTCCTCCCACCTTGAATCTTTCCCAGAGTCAGGGTCTTTTCCAATGAATCAGTTATTTGTATCAGGTAGCCAAAGTATTGGAATTTCAGCTTCAAATCAGTCCTTCCAATGAATATTCAGGACTTATTTCCTTTAGGGCTGACTGGTTGGATCTCCTTGCAGTCCAAGGAACTCTCAAGAATTTTCTCCAAAGAACACAGTTCAAAAGCATCAGTTCTTCAGTGCTCAGCTTTCTTTATAGTCCAACTCTCACATCCATACATGACTACTGGAAAAACCATAGCTTTGACTAGATGGACCTTTGTTGACAAAGTAATGTCTCTGCTTTTTAATAGGCTGTCTAGGTTGGTCATAGCTTTTCTTCCAAAGAGCAGGCGTCTTTTAATTTCAAGGCTGCAGTCACCATCTGCAGTGATTTTGGAGCTCAGAAAAATAACGTCACTGTTTCCATCGTTTCCCCATCTATATGCCATGAAGTGATAGGACCAGATGCCATGATCTTAGTTTTCTGAATGTTGAGTTTTAAGCCAACTTTTTCACTCTCCTCTTTCACTTTCATCAAGAGGCTCTTTAGTTCTTCTTCACTTTCTGCCATAAGGGTGGTGTCATCTGTATATCTGAGGTTATTGATATTTCTCCCAGCAATCTTGATTCCAGCTTGTGCTTCATCCAACCCAGCATTTTACATGATGTACTCTGCATATAAGCTAAATAAGCAGGGTGACAATATACAGCCTTGAAGGACTTCTTTCCCAATTTGGAAAGAGTCTGTTGTTCCATGTTCAGTTTTAACTGTTACTTCTTGACCTGCATACTGATTTCTCAGGTCAGGTGGTCTGACCTGCCTCCTGAGCACAAAGGTATTCCTATCTCTTTCAGAATTTTCCACAGTTTATTGTGATCCACACAGTCAAAGGTTTTGGCGTAGTCAGTAAAACAGAAGTAGATGTTTTTCTGGAACTCTCTTGCTTTTTTGATGATCCAACAGACGTTGGCAATTTGATCTCTGGTTCCTCTGCCTTTTCTAAAACCAGCTTGAACATCTGGAAGGTTCAAGTACTGTTGAAGCCTGGCTTGGAGAATTTTGAGCATTACTTTACTAGCGTGTGAGATGAGTGCAATTGTGTGGTAGTTTGAGCATTCTTTGGCATTACCTTTTTTTGGGATTAGAATGAAAACTGACCTTTTCCAGCCCTGTGGCCACTGCTGAGTTTTCCAAATTTGCTGACATATTGAGTGCAGCACTTTCACAGCATTATCTTTTAGGATTTGAAATAGCTCAACTGGAATTCCATCACCTCCACTAGCTTTGTTCATAGTGTTGCTTCCTAAGGTTCACTTGACTTTGCATTCCAGGATTCCTGGCTCTCGGGGAGTGATCATCCCATCGTGGTTATCTGGGTCATGAAGATCTTTTTTTGTATAGTTCTTTGGTGTATTCTTGCCACCTCTTGTTAATATCTTCTGCTTCTTTTAGGTCAATACCTCTTCTGTCCTTTATTGTGTCCATTATTGCATGAAACATTCCCTTGGTATCTAATTTTCTTGAAGAGATCTCTAGTCTTTCCCATTCTATTATTTTCCTCTATTTCTTTAAACTCATCACTGAGGAAGGATTTCTTATCTTTCCTTGCTATTCTTTGGAACTCTGCATTCAAATGGGTATATCTTTTCTTTTCTCCTTTGCCTTTAACTTCTATTCTTTTCTCAGCTATTTGTAAGGCATCCTCAGGCAACCATTTTGCCTTGTTGCATTTCTTTTTCTTGGGGATGTTTTTGATCACTGTGTCTTGTACAGTGTTATGAACCTCTGTCCATAGTTCTTCAGGCACTCTGTCTATCAGATCTAATCCCTTGAATCTATTTGTCACTTCCACTATATAATCATAAGGGATTTGATTTAGGTCATACCTGAATGGTCTAGTGGTTTTCACTACTTTCTTCAATTTAAGTCTGAATTTGGCAATAAGGAGTTCATGGTCTGAGCCACAGTCAGCTCCTCGTCTTGTTTTTGCTGACTGTATAGAGTTTCTCCATCTTTGGCTGCAAAGAATGTAATCAATATGATTTAGGTATTGACTATCTGGTGATGTCCATGTGTAGAGTCTTCTCTTGTGTTGTTGGAAGGGAGTGTTTGCTATGACCAGTGCAATCTCTTGGCAAAGATGTGTTCTCTTGGATAAGATTTGTTAGGGTTAAATATTTAAGAAAATTGCTTATATATAGTTATGCACTTAAAAACCTTTAAAAATGAAAATGAATTATCTTACCTTTACATTAATGTTGAATAGATTTAAAAGAATTTTAACTGGGTTAAATTGGGCTATTTGATAAGTAAAAATATAAGTAAATTGAATGTAAAAGTTTAGAGAGGCTTTTGAATTTGTGACATTATAAATAAACTATTTATTTAAAGACCCCTCCCCAAATAACCCTAAGTAGTCCTCAAAGAAGAAGAATTGTTGATTTGGATATGCTGGAGCTTTAGGAAGCCTTCACTCTAATGCTCCTCCATCATCGGCTTTGTGACCTTGAGTAAGACATTCTGTCTCTGTGGTCCTTAAGTTTTTCCTCATTTAGAAAATAAGAGAGATGGCTTAGCTGGCCCCTAAAGCCTGTTCCAGATCTAACATTCTAGAATTCCAAGACTACTAGTTCCATTTGCAATCCATTTTGACATGCCAAGGATCTGACGGGTTGCTCAGGAAAGCTGCCCCTGTTTGATAACAGTCCTGTTGTTGGCTGTTCTCCAAGGATTCTTTTAGTTGATGACTTTTGATAGCCTCCTACTTATTTATTTTTAAACCTTAGGAGAATGTTTCCTTCCTCAAGCCAGCTAGGACAATAGGACAAACCATAAACGGAAAGCTTCACGATCTACAAACACTCTGACTCTTCTTAACTCTATCTTGACGTAGACATTTTGGATCTTAGGTTGATTGTTTATTCCGCCTTGTCCACATAATGCCAAAATGTCTGTCAAGGAGGTCAATTCCATTCCCAGATTGGTAAGATCAGAGAAACCGAACAAGTCCAACAGTTTTGCAAGACTCTCTTATAAGTGAAGAAACCAGTTGCTTATCTTTTTAGCCAATTAGTTAAGCCAACTGTTCCAATAGGTTGGACTGACCACAAGCAAAACTGTGAAGTTGGAGAGGTTGTTCTCACATGTGGGTGGCATCTCCCACTTCTTTTGGGGGTTTCTCTCAAATTCCTCCTGGAATTCTCTTTCCTTTCCACTTGTCCCTTCACCTGTGTTTCAATCTGACTGTATTTGTTCTGGGTCAGTGCTCATCACCATCATTTGTGAGCTCTGTGAACAACTGACTAGGTCATGTATTGCCTAACTCCACAGTCTACAATGTCAGTACCCAGCGATGTGCAGCTACCCTCCATGTAACCTTGGACAGGTCATTGACTTCTCTGAGCTCCCATTTCTTCATCTGTAAAAAAGGTACAATAATACCTACTTTGTGGATATCTTTGAGTATTTAAAGAATATATGTAAAATACTTAGCATGGAGCCTAGCACAAAGTAAGCACCTAGAAAATGGTATCTCTTCTAATAATGAGTATTCAGAGCTCCTAAATTGGAAAGACCTTTCTGCTTTATTGACTATGCCAAAGCCTTGACTGTGTGGATCACAATAAACTGTGGAAAATTCTGAAAGACATGGGAATACCAGACCACCTGATCTGCCTCTTGAGAAACTTGTATACAGATCAGGAAGCAACAGTTAGAACTGGACATGGAACAACAGACTGGTTCCAAATAGGAAAAGGAGTTCGTCAAGGCTGTATATTGTCACCCTGCTTATTTAACTTATATGCAGAGTACATCATGAGAAACGCTGGGCTGGAAGAAGCACAAGCTGGAATCAAGATTGCCGGGAGAAATATCAATCACCTCAGATATGCAGATGATACCACCCTTCTGGCAGAAACTAAAGAAGAACTAAAGAGCCTCTTGATGAAAGTGAAAGAGGAGAGTGAAAAAGTTGGCTTAAAGCTCAACATTCAGAAAACTAAGATCACGGCATCCAGGCCCATCACTTCATGGCAAATAGATGGGGAAACAGTGGAAACAGTGGCTGACTTTATTTTTCTGGGCTCCCAAATCACTGCAGATGGTGACTGCAGCCATGAAATTAAAAGACACTTACTCCTTGGAAGGAAAGTTACGACCAACATAGATAGCATATTCAAAAGCAGAGACATTACTTTGTCAACAAAGGTCCGTCTAGTCAAGGCTATGGTTTTTCCAGTAGTCATGTATGGATATGAGAGTTGAACTATAAAGAAAGCTGAGCGCCGAAGAATTGATGCTTTTGAACTGTGGTATTGGAGAAGACTCTTGAGAGTCCCTTGGACTGCAAGGAGGTTCAACCAGTCCATCCTAAAGGAGATCAGTCCTGGGTGTTCATTGGAAG
>NW_011494811.1:227930-254976 GCF_000754665.1 Bison bison bison
CCCTTGGACTGCAAGGAGGTTCAACCAGTCCATCCTAAAGGAGATCAGTCCTGGGTGTTCATTGGAAGGACTGATGTTGAAGCTGAAACTCCAATACTTTGGCCACCTGATGCAAAGAGCTGACTCATTTGAAAAGACCCTGATGCTGGGAAAGATAGGGGGTAGGAGGAGAAGGGGACGACAGAGGATAAGATGGTTGGATGGCATCACCAACTCAATGGACATGGGTTTGGGTGGACTCTGGGATTTGGTGATGGACAGGGAGGCCTGGCATGCTGCGGTTCATGGGGTCAACAAAGAGTCAGACACGACTGAGAGACTGAGCTGAACTTAACACATAACATGGAATTCCCATCAGAAAACCCTGCCCACTTCACATCTACCAAGTCTAGTCCCAAGACAGCATGGTGGGGAAAGTTGAGTCTCAGTGCCTAGGAAGCCACTAAGATTGACAGATGGGGACCCACATTACCTCTCTGGATAGTGGAGGTGGGGTCATTAGATCTTGATTAGCCACAATTTCTTAACCATAAAACAGAAATATTTATAATACAGGCTTTTGAGTTGACCTGAAGATTGAATGAGATAATTACATAAAGTGTCTCCCGCAGAGCCTGGTACATTGAAAGGTCTTGATAAGTGTTGGCAATAATTAGAATGTAAGCTCCTTGAGTTCTCTTTTGTATGCTCATGCAACCCTCCCTAGTATCCAGCTCAATGTTTGGTTCAATGCAGGAGTTCAGTAAACACTTGTTGAATAAAATAATACTATTATTACTATCATTGTTTCCTTTGGAAAATTAAACCAAAAAAATCAATACCTAGTGGATAGGATTGTGTATCCTCTTGGACAAAGTGCTCCTGGATCCTTAGGTAAAAGCAGGGCTTGGTAAACTCTAGATGATGGGGGTAAACCCAGAAGATGTCCAGAAATGTGGGGTCTTACTTGGCAAACACCATAGTGTAAATAAAGCACATGTTGCTAGCACAGGGGTTGATGGTTTTAATGAAACCTGTGAAGTTGAGACATATGAGACATATGTATTTCTGGACCACAGAAGACATAAACCCTTCTTGGCCTGAGCATTGAATAGAAACAGACACACCAGGCTTTTACAGTTTGATGATGTTAAATACCGAGCTCAACCAACTAACTCCCTTGACCTGAAATTGGCTCTCAAAGCAGAATTCTGGTTATAATTTAATGAGCAGTTACAAATGAGAAGCGTGTAGGCATATTTGGCTTATACCGTGGGTTTTAAAACTTTTAAACATTAATTACTAATATTTATAAATCAGGAAAATTCTTATATAACTCTGAATCTTCTTTAAAAATCAGAAGTTCTGTACACACCACCACTTGAACAGCAGCCTTTGGGTGGAGATCATACTGGCTGCATTGTTTAGAAGAGGAATAGGGTCCTCTGTTCAACACAATTCCTATGTCCCCTTTTTTTACCTCACACCTGGTCAATTCATTTCTTTACCTGCCTGGTCCCATGAACATTGGAGTTTCCCATCCCTCCAGAGAGCCAATATGCTGACCAATTGGCACAGTATGTCAACTGTTACGTTTCTTGCTAAAGATTAATGAATTATCAGCTGGGCTTTTGTATCTGCCTCTTATGCATTTTGGAGAAGGAAATGGCAACCCACTCCAGTATTCTTGCCTGGAGAATCCCAGGGACAGGGGAGCCTGGTGGGCTGCCGTCTATGGGGTCACACAGAGTCGGACTTAGTCACACTAAGTCGCACAGAAGCAACTTAGCAGCTTATGCATTTGGTTAGTATAAGTCAGTCCCTTGGGTCAGCTCACTTTGGAACACACATACCAAAATCAAATGTGTGGATTTGCTCAGGGTAAAGCTCAGATTCTGCCGAGGGGCCCTGCCTTAGCTGACACCAACTATTCTCTGAACATCATTCTTCAACTTACTAAATATCTTTAAGAATTCCTCAAAGCCCAGAGAGCCAGCTGCCAGACCATAGATCACCAGTTGAGTTGCAAACAAATCACTGCCCAAGTTAATCTATGCGCCTACTACAGATGCTTGAAGAAGCTCTGTTTGTTTATGACCGCCCTTGAAGAACTCAGCCTTAGATGTCACCTAATTGTCTTGTGTATAACAAAAGCAGATGGCAAATTACTATTGACGGATTCATTCCTTCTTGGTTCCCTTGCCATCTCTTTGTGGCTTCCTTCATTAGCTCTTCTTTCCTCTCAGAGAAAGCCCATGACCTTGGAGGTTTTTGCACTTCCCTTCTGAATCTGCATCACGCCTCCAATGGAATGAAGGTGTCTTTCTGCTACCCCAGGATCTAGAACCAAACAGAGACCACATATGCCCTCTCACCTTGCAGCCTATCCCTCTCCATTTCATCTCAGCAGGAAAAAGGTCTTTGCAATCCCACACTTTTTTCCTCTCTCTCTTCACGTCAGACCAAAAGCAAACAATAATTTAAATAGCATTGTTTTATAATAAGAAAAACCCTTGGCTTTCAGTATAACTGGAAAGGAAGCCATTTGTCGCTGCCTGGAATGAGCTAACAGCATGCACTTGGCATTACTTTCCCACTGGGGGTGATGGATACACACTGAGCCATCTGTACTTCTTAATCAGTTCTCATGACCAGTATGGGGCATTTGCAAATCATGTGAGAAGAATGATTTGTGGTCAGATGTCGAAACTAACAGGCTGAAGTATGGGCCAAACCGCTGGTTTCATTCCTGCTGTTCCAATGACTGCAGTAACTAGCTGGACATCCATGGACTTTCACAGACAAAACAAATACCCCTCAGTCACTCTTCTTTTGCTTTTTTAAAGATATTTTTATGTGGACCATTTTTAAAATCTTTACTGAATTTGTTACAATATTGTTTATTTATTTATTTATTTTTTCGGTTTTTGGGCCCTGAGGCATGTGAGATCTTAGCTCCCCACCAGGGATCACATTCACAAACCCCTGCATTGAAAGGCAAAGTCTTAACCACTGAACCACCAGGGAAGTCCCTATTTTTCTTTTCCTTTACAGTAAGGAAGTAGGTATTGAAAAATACAAACTCTCCTTTGGAAATGTGTAGAAAATAGCCTTCTATCCTACACACAGGAGGCAGGATATATGCAGTATCTAATGCCATGTTAATGGATTCTTCTGGAAATAGCAAGGTTGAGGATCCATCCAAGGTGTGGTCTATAAATACACCTGCCACCCATTCTTCCCCCAGAGAATCCTAAGAATAAAGGGAGCTTGAGGTAAACAGTTCTTGACAGTCTCCGGGAAGGGTTACACTTTTGTCCCTAGATCACTTACATTTCTATAGCTTACTGACTGCATCGCCAACATTTGTAGAGACTTTATTCCTCACATATGCTTGGAACATAGCCACCACTTTATTTGCTCCAAAATCTCAGTGCCAAGGGATTAATAGCAAGTCAGGGGGCTTGGAGTTAAAAGGAAGTTTGGATTTTCTCTGAGCCTGTATGACCTTGAGACGCACAAAGAAGTTAAATGTCTGCCTTCCTGACAGGTAAGAGTTTAAATGTCTTTGACTTCTGAAAATTAGAATGAAGTCATTCCAGAGCTGTAGAGAACTCTAAAGAGAGCGAATGTGTGTTTTCCTTCTCTTCAGTGTGCCCTCGCAAAGGTTCTGTTCCATTGTTTAAGATTTCTGAAACTTTACCTTTCAGGCTGAAAGTCAGTCTGCTCAGAGTATCCAAACCCAATGAAGAGTCTGGGCAGGGCCATTCAGAACTGATCACCATTTCCCAGGATGAGATAAGGGAACATGCCTTAAAGCTGGAAAGAGCTGGTTTGGGAGCTACAAGATTTAAATTCTAGAAATATAGTAGATGCTAAAACCTGTGAGAACAAGTGAAGAATTGAAATAATAACAGGCAAACTATCACACCAATGAACGGATGAACTTGCAAAATTCCTGATCCCGGGAAGATATGAAAAGAGTAAATCCCCAAAGGGTTTTCATCTTTTGTCGCCCACACTCGGACCCCTGCATAGATGAACAGCCTTAGGCATCTTTCTATTGCCATTTCTCCTGCTAACACTCTGAGTCCATCCCTTTGTCTCTGCACAAGGAAACTCACTTCAGAGCTGTCCGAAGGGTTGTCAGGGTTGGCCAGGATCCAGCCCTCCTGTGGCCTCCCCACACACATTTGTGAGGCGAGTAGAGCACCAGATGGATAGCAAGACATGCGTCCGCTCTCTTTCTAGATGCCTAACCTGCAAGTGGTCTTTCCCCTGGACTCAGCCCTCAGAGGGCAGGGACAGGGCAAGAGTACAGGGCCACATACCAGCACCTTGGCTCTTATCTCTCTCCCCAGCTCAGACCTAGGATAGGAGGACTGGCTGTTACAGCCTCGGGCCACCTTCCCACGCCTATCGTGGATGGCACAAACACTGGCTTTGGTACTCAAAAGCTGGGTTTGCTTCCAACTGGAAATGTAAATGTCCCTTTGGATTAAAAACCCAAGAAATAGGTGGGTTTTTCCTTTGCCCATCACTCTAACAACTCTATCCTAAGAACAAAGTCTGATCAATGCTAACAGGAGGGTTAAGGACCAAGAGAAGTTATGGAAATGAAAACCATCACCCCACTGCACTTGCTTGTCCAAGGAGCTTCTGGAAATCCGCGAACATGACTACACTACCTTTTTATAAAAGGCTTCTCCACTCACTATTTTATTGCAAGTAGGATGTTTCTCTCTGCGGCCAGCACTCGCTCTGCCTCTATCCCTGCCTCTTTCTCCAATACAGCATATCCTCATTGTGCTGGGCCCATACTTGTGATCTATCCTGGAATTGCTGTTCCCAAGCCAGGTGCCACACACCCTCCACATGTCCTGCATTTCTATCTCTTCTCCTTGGTCCCTCACACCTGGAGAGTGGCCTCCAGACAGATGACAGGTTGTTGGCATGGCCACCTTGCCCTGATCACGAGTCCAGGGAGCGCCTTTGATTTCTGCCTCTTCCATCTTCTCTGCCCACCACAGAGCTTCCTCCCTGACTGCTCACCTTGGGTGAATTTCACATCCCAACTTCCTGTCAAGAGGACATCTGACTTTCCTTTCCTTCCTGGGAAGAGGAATAATCAGAGGGCTTGGGATGGGAAATTCATAGATGTTGGATTTGGCTTCAAGGCTGCTCTGTGGCCCCTAATCATCCCTCTGGTAGAAAGAGAGCTGCAGTCTTTAGCAGGGGTTGTCCTTTCGGGCCTACGATCTGTTTTCAGGGCTTAACTAAAGATGTGATCCTGGATAGTAAGTGTTACGGTGTTTGTTGCTGGTTCATTGAGATTTTTTTAGGGCCTAATTACATTGTGATTAATTGGATATACAGTATTTTTCTCAAAAATAAGATTTGAGCGCACAAAAGTGAATACCAATACATATCGATAATTATACTACCAAATGTCCAACTCCAGAGCCTTAAGACATCACATAATATTACTTGCAATGAAAGATATTATTTTCAGAGTCAAATATATGAGTGGGAGGAACCATTTTTATTCATTTCTATAACTTTTGTTTCATCCATATAAAATTTAAAGGCTGTTGGCCTATTCAGACAAAAACTTTCCTACTCTGGAGGCCACCTTAAATAGAGGTTACTTAGCGAGATAATTATTACCTCTCAAAACTCTGTTTAAAGAGGTTTTAATTAGAGCTCTCCAGTGCCTCCGGTTATGAGTTGTTTTGGTTTGGTTCTTGTATCTAATGATTGATACCAACCTATTCCGTCCTGTGCCTCAGGAGAATCATTCCCAACAGGCGAAAGTGAAGCCAGCTTCAGTCTGCTGTGATGAAGAACCCTCTGGTTCTGGGGGTGTTATAAAAGTATCTGTCTTAAGGGGCAGGTAAGAACAAACCCACAGAAATAGGAAGGAGGTAGGGGGTCTGTAAGGGGTTTGCTGGTGTTCTACAGCTGCAAATTAGCAATAGGTAAGAGTTTTCTCGTAGGAGGCAAAGCCCTGCAGGAAAGCTCACGACACAGCTGGCCCAATGTCAGATTGTCCCCATGACTGCCAGGGAAGGCAAGGGCTAGTTACCAGGCAGAAGGTATTTGGAATTACTCCAAAAGTGGGTCTGGCCTCAGATTAGGAGTGCAAGGAAATGACCATTTAAGAGGGCCCAGGACTTCCCTGGTGGTCCAGTGATTAAGAATCTGCCTGTCAATGAAGGGGACACAAGTTCAGTCCTTGGTCTGGGAAGATTCCACATGCCACGGAGCAACTAAGCCTGTGTCCCGCAGCTGCTAAGCCCACATACCGAGAGCTTGGGGGCCACAATAAGAGAAGCCGCTGCAATGAGCAGTCCATTCACAGAAACATTGAGTAGCGCCCGCTCGCTGCAACAAGAGACACCCCACATGCAGCCATGAAGACCCAGTGCAGTCACAATAGAAATAATTAATTGAAAAAAAAAAAAAGAGAGAGAGAAAGTCCAGATTTGGAGAGAAGTAGCTGAGAGAGAAACCAGTTCCAGATGTGAGGAGTTGGGAGAAAAGGGCAGTTTCCAAACTGAATTCCAGGAGGAAGGAAAGCTAGAGAAAACTTTGTTCTTGTCTAGAGTGGGGGTAATCAAGAAGGAAGTATAGGACTTCCTTGGTGGTCCAGCGGTTAAGATGCTGTCTTTGCAAGGTGGGGGGTTTCAGGTTCAATCCCTGGTGGGGGAAATTAAGATCCCACATGCCTTGTAGCCAAAAAAAAAAATTTTTTTTTTCAAAAATGTGTCTATATTGTGAAAAAAAAACAACAAAAAAAGACAAGGAAGTGTAGCTGGTCAGGCTTCAGAAGTTACGACTTCTTATGAGAAGCCAGACTTTTCTGTGAAGTTACTACTACTTGTAAAACTGCCCACCAGTCATATTTAACCCTCACAGTGAAGGATAAAGGACTTACCCTCTGACAAGAGGGATTTCATGGCTTGGTATAAGTTCACATCGAGGAGAGAAGAGGATCGTGGCAGGGTGACCTAGGAGACAGAGCGATAAACTGACACAGGCCCCTTCCACGTCTGCGGTTAACTAGGACAGGACCTCAGGCATGTTACTCAGAGGCCTGGGACTTCAGTTTGCTCATATGGAGGACAATCAGCCAGTCCATTTGTCAGGGAGGCAGTACATGTAATTGAGCAGAGACCAATGCCTGGTCCAGGAAAAGCCTGCAAGTCTTTCACAGTTGAGGGTAAAACTAGGTCAGGTCTAAGTTCCCTCCCAGCTCTATTATGTAACTTGCTGTGGAGAAAAGAGCTTAGGCTTGGGATGCCTTGCTGCCTAGTTTGATTCCCAGCCCTGATAGTAACTAATATGAATTGGGGAAAGTTACTTAACCTGCTTAAACCTCAGGAAGGAGTCTAGGAAAAAAATGTTAGATGCTCAGTCATGTCCAACTCTTTGGGACTCTATGGACTGTATCCCACCAGGCTCCTCCCCTAACCCTGTCCAACTCCATGACCCTTTTATTTTTCCAAAAGAATTTTGTCACCAGCTTGCCTATTTCTCAATAATATCCAGTTAACATATCTTTTGAAACCAAGGATGGTGGCATAAATGACTTTAGATAAAATTGATGTCCTTAATTTTCTTCTGTGGAGATATTTTGTCTTTTCCATTTGTTCAAGTCTTATACATGTCCCCGCAGAGGAATTTTTAAGTTTCTTAAATGTATTCCTTTGCACTTTGCCTTAATCACCTGGACTATTTGGCCCTTTGTATATTACAGCAATTTAAACCATTTATAAAAATGGGCTAAGGGATGAATTTAAAACGCTCGGCTTGAGAAAGTTACAGGAATTCTGTACTAGGAGAATGGCAGCTAGAAAGAGGTTGGAGGTATGAAAAACAGAGATGACAAAAAGGTAGAAAGAAAGGAGGAGACAGAGGGTGAATCTCTCTACAGTGCTTTACCCTGTGTTGTCTTCTTCCCTGACCTTTCCCCTCTTTCTTCCAAAAATTGAGACTCCCTACCAAAATCATCCATTTTGATCTTATCAGTCCTTTCTGTGCCTTGCAAATATTTGCACCTCAGTCTTATTTTTTCCCCTCCACCCAATACTAGCAGGGCAACAGCATTTGGAATAAATTTGTGCCTTGGTGTCTGTTGATGAGGGTTCTGGTCCCATGGATGAAACTGACAATGGCTGGTTCTTTCCTAGATAAAGTGTGTCTATGAGGGTATTATGACCTGTGTGAAATGCAAAGCCAGCCAGCAGTGGCTTAGGTTTCTCTGCTTACACAAGGAGTCTGCGTGCATGGTCACCAGCGTTAGGTGAGAGGCTTCAGGATTTTAGAACTAAGGCCTCCTCTCTTCACTGGACCTTTCCCTTTTGGTCTCAAGGTTGTGCTTTGCCTTTAGCCATCAAGTCCGTATTCTGAGCAGGAAGAAGGAAAGGAAGCTCCAGAATTTCTGTCTAAGAACCAAAGGGTTTCCCAGAAATACTAAGAAGATGTTGGCTTATGCCTCGTAGATCAGATTGAGTCATATGAAGTAAAGAAAACAGCCTTTTTTACTCACGATTGCATCCACCTCCCTGCAAAATGGGATTCTGCTAGAAAGGGAGACAGTGAGAATGGTCATTGAGTAAGCAACCAGAAGTTTCTATTACGAATGTAAGATCAAATGTATCACCCACTTCCATGATGAATTCTCTTCTGAGAACTTACACATCTGGAAGAGTGTGGCAGAGATTGCTATCTCCCTACTCATCATCCATTATCCCCTCCTCCTGGGACTCAGAACCTGGATCCAGGGCTATGATGTATTTCCCAATCTCCTTTGCACCTAGAGTGGCCATGGGGCTAAGACCTGCCCTAGGAGATGGAAGCAGGCAAGTCGTGTAGGACTTCTTGAAGGGTTCCTTTAAAAAGAGAAGGCATCTTTAGTCCTTCCTACCTTCCTTCTTCCTGCTGTCTGGATATAAAGGGATATATGGATAGAATATAGTCAAACAACGTGTGGGTTATAGCTCCAGTATCCAGTATCATTGGAATTAACTAACACATTATTTTGTTTAATACTGATAACAACCTAAGAGATAGATGCTAGTATAACCAGCTGCTTTTTAAGGACGAGGAAGCTGAGGCCTGAAGAGCCTAAGTTGCTGTGGACCTAACTTGTGGTAGACCAACTCATGAGTGGTAGATCCAGGACTGGAATTCAGGCCATCTGGCTCCACGGTTTGCTTTCATTCACCCCAGACTACACTGTTCACTGCCCCAGCCCTTCTAACAACCAGCAGAGGTAAGGTGTGGAAGCAGCATGGGTGCTGTAATCTGAAGTCTGTGTGTCCTTCCCGTGTTTGTCCGTCCACGTAACCAGAGGCTCCTCACTAGCTGTGTTGCCCTGGACTAGTTACTGTCTTCTCTGTGTCTGTCTCCTCTTGTGTAAAGTGGAGATATTCAGAGATAATCATGGAGGGATTGTGAGGATTAATGAGTTAGTCCTTAGAACAGGGCCTCACATCTAGACAGTACTCAGTCAAGCTTAGCTATCACTGTTGCTGTTATCACTGTTGTCATTTCCCAGTGTAACAAAGCCCATGCTGGGAGACCTTCCCAGCATAGATCAGAACTTGTCCATCATGAAGATCACTCCAGCTATGACAGGCATCCTGGGAATGACATGTGATGGCTCAGACAACCAGGGAAGCACAGGTCTTCTTTGATGAAAAGAATCCACCTGCAATGCCGGAGACCCAGGTTCAATCCCTGGGTTAGGAATATCTTCTGGAGAAGGGAATGGGTACCCACTCCAGTATTCTTGCAGGGGGAATCCCATGGACAGAGGAGCCTGGCTGGCTACAATCCATGGGATCACAAAGAATTGGACACCACTGATTGACTAACACTCACTTAATTTCTCTCCCACCCCGTTGCTTTCCATAGCTGCCAGACATGGCCCCTTAGCTCCATCTTTTCCCTGGAAACATGGTAGATGGTATATGGTGTATATCAGCAGCTAAAATCCTTATCCCACCTCTCACCAAACCTGCCCACCCTACCCTGATCCAGGTATGGAACAAGGCTAGGGATGTCTTCTCCTTGGAAACCTCTCTGTTAACTCATCTGGCAGATTGCAAACTATTTCAGATGGCCATGGCTACATCAGTAGGATTCCACATCACATGGAAGGTCTCAGAGAGAGTCTCCTTTGTGCAGGTTTGTGGAGCTGAGTCCCCTGGCAACTAATTCAGGAATTAGACTGGTTCTAGACAATTCATTTGGCATCAGGGGAACTTACATTAACCACTTTCATCCTATAACATAGAATATCTCTCCATTTATCAGATCTTTCTCCATAAACCCTTGTTGCAGACTTGGTATTCTTGATTAATTTTAAGAAACTTTTTATTTTTGATATTATGGTAAATAGCATGTTTTGTTCTTACATTTTCTAGTTAATTGTTGCTGGCATAAAAAATGGTGCTAGTTTTTTAAATTGCTAACCCAGTAATATATCTGTGGTGATTTATAAATATATCTACATATTTCTTGATCATCCTGGAGGAGGAAATGGCAATCCACTCCAGTATTCTTGCCTGGAGAATCTCATAGACAGAGGAGCCTGATGGGCTGCAGTCCATGGGGTCGCAAAAAGTCGGAGACAACTGAATGACTAGCAGACACGCATTCTTTAATCCTGCTTCTTTCAAGAATTACAGCCTACTCCTCTCCCCTTGAGTGTAGATTTAATGACCCTGTTTAACAAATAGAATGAGGTGAAAGTGATGGGCTGTGACTTCTGAGACTTTAAGTCCTAAAATGGAATTCAGTTTCCTCTGTTTTCTTTCAGGGCATTTGCTGTAGGAGGACCCAACTACCATACTGTGAGGACACGCCAGCAGGCTGTGGAGAGGTCTGCGTGAGGAGGAACGGAGGCCCTCTGCCAGTGATCACGTGAGACAGCCATTCTACAAGACAGGTACAGACAAGTCTTCACATAACTGTAGACCCCAACAACATCTTGACTGCACTTTCATGAGAGACCCTCAACCAGATCGTTCATCTAAGTCACCAGTGACCACGTATTATAGGAGTCCATTCGTATAGAAGGTAAACTTATGGGCTTCCCTGATAGCTCAGTTGGTAAAGAATCCACCTGCAGTGTGGGAGACCTGGGTTGGATCCCTGGGCTGGGAAGATCCCCTGGAGAAGGGAAAGGCTACCCACTCCAGTATTCTGGCCTGGAGAATTCAATGGGTCCATGGGGTCCCAAAGAACTGAACATGACTGAGCAACTTTCACTTTTCATAGAGACAGAAAGTTGCTTTAGGACTGGGGATTGGAAGAGAATGGGGTGAAAACTAGAGAGAAGGGGTCTCTTTTTATTTCATCTTTTTTAAAATAACCTTTTCTTTGTTGGTGGTATACAGTGTATTTATTTTACTTTTGGCCGCGCTGGGTCTTTGCTTCGGAAGGCTTTCTCTAGTTGCAGCAAGCAGGGGTTGCTCTCTAGCTGCGTGCGGGCTTCTCGTTGTGGTGGCTTCTCTTATTGTGGAGCACGAGCTCTAGGGTGCGTGGGCCTCGGTAGGTGTGGTACTTGTGCTCCAGAGTGTGGCTCAGTGGTTGTGGTGCATGGGCTTCGTTGCCCCATGGTGTGTGGAATCTTCTCAGACCAGGGATTGAACCTGTGTCCCCTGCATCAGCAGGTGATTCTTTACTACAGGACCACCAGGGAAGTCCTTGGGTTTCTTTTTGAGATAAGGAAAATGTTCCAGTTGACTGTAGCAACGGTTGGGCATATCAGTGCATATTTGAAACTTCATTGAGTTGTATACTATACTTTGTTGTCGTTTAGTCGCTAAGGCATGTCTGACTCTTTTGTGACCCCATGGACTATAGCCCACCAGGCTCCTCCATCCATGGGATTTCCCAGGCAAGAATACTGGAATGGGTTGCCATTTCCTTCTCCAGTTGTATACTCTAGATGGGTTAATTGCATGGTGTTCTGGGGTGAATGCTTGTATCTTTCCCCAAATTTATATGTTGAAATTCTAACCCCAACCTAACAGTGTTTGGAGGTGGGGCCTTTGGGAAAAAATTAGGTTTATGTTGGGTTATGAGGGTGGACCCTTGTGATGGGACTGGTGCACTTATAAGGAAGACGGCGAGGTCCTCGCTACACACGCATTCACTCAGGAAAGGACTTGGGCAAACGTGGTGAGAAGGTGCTGTCTACAAGCCAGGAGGAGGCCTTCACCAAGAGTTAAATCTTTCGGCACCTTGATATTATTCTTCCTAGCTTCAAGGATTTTGAGAAATAAATATCTGCTGTTTAAGCCACCCATCTATCTTGTTATAACAGCCCGAGCAGACTAACATATGGCATGTGATCTTATCACAATATAGATTTTTTAAAAAAGAAAGAAAGAAGGCAAACACAAGGATGATTACATCAGTTCATTTCCTCCTTGGAAATCCACTCTGATTAACATGGGATAAGGTAGCTTTTTCTACGACTTTCAAAAAACTCAGGAATCTTGTTGTCCCTAAATCTAGATGCACGAGGCCAACCTTCTCTATAATTTAACAACAAAGACGGATTCACAAGAGAATGATTTCTCTCAGTCAAATGAAAACACATTAAGCTACACTTGTCAATACACTGTCAATAAAAATCCCAAAGAAAACTATAACAGTTTTATATGAAACAAAAAACATTTTTTATATAAGTATAAAGGTGAAATAAATCTTGTATATCATTCCCGAATTTCCCTGCTTTGTATGTTAACACTGTTGATAGGAAGTGCCTGTGTACATCTTTCCCAAAGCACGTATAATCCAGGGTGGGAATCTGTGTATATTTGATGTTGGCCCAAACGACCTGAGTGATTCCAAAGCTGATACTTCATTTCCCTAGTAATTAGTAAGAAGTGCTAAATTTAAAAATTGTGTTGCTTTACAGCATAAGACAAATGTCTTCTGTATTAAATGCCCTAGAGGACTCTATCTTAATTCCCAAGCCAGCTCAGGCTGGAAAGGCTGATTGCTCAGTTCATGGTGCTAAACTATATTGTCGTGCTGTATTTTAAATGTTTAAGGTAAGTTAATTCACCACCAGGCTCCCCCGACCCTGGGATTCTCCAGGCAAGAACACTGGAGTGGGTTGCCATTTCCTTCTCCAATTAATTCAGAGTCGCTGCTAAGTGTGAGCTCATCAATAAAAGCAAAACAAATCCAATTTTTCTCCTGGAAGTGGTTTCAACACCTGTCTTTTCACCCTCTCTGCTTCCCTTCCTGCACACCTATTATCTCTTTAAGAAATCAGCTTACTCCAGAGCCAGGAGTTTCACCTTCCAAGGGAGTGGGGAGGGTGGTGTTGGTTTGGGTGGAGGGCTGGTAACAGAGACAGGAGTCACCCTGCAGAGCAGATCACTATGTGTGCGTGGCTATCATGTCTGTGCTCTAAAGGCAGACTCTTGATTCTTTAAAAGAGCTTCTTAATCAAAGTTTTTTTTTTTTTTAACCTCTGTTTTTAACACATAGTTATGTAGTTTTCTCACCACCACAACACTGCTGCTGCTGCTGCTGCTAAGTTGCTTCAGTCATGTCCGACTCTATGCAACCCCATAGATGGCAGCCCACCAGGCTCCTCTGTCCATGGGATTTTCCAGGCAAGAGTACTGGAGTGGGGTGCCATTGCCTTCTCCGACCACAATACTAGAAGTAGCTAACTCATTGATGGAGGTAAGCTCCCATCAGAGATTACAAGCGTCTGGTAATGGAAAGGGAGAAGGTAGGAAAACCTAAACTTGAAAATCATAGCTATCACTTAATTAATCTATCCTAGCTATCACTTAAAAAAACGCAGATGCAAAGAAACATATCTCAATAGGCACTTGGGAGTTTGTTCTATAGAAACAGAATTCCTATTCCAAATCATGGCCCTGAGACTTGGAAAGAGTATGTTATCCTCAGGATATTCTATTTCAAAGAGCAGAGAAATAATATAATAATTATATATTTATGTATATATGAAAAAGTTTCATTCAAACAGGTAAAAAGAAATTTAAACATTGGCATTTAGAGAAGAAAATATTGTATTTAAGAGTTAGCCTTTTTAAACAGCCAATTACTGGTTACTCTGGATTAATAAAATGAACCTAAGACAGAAAACAACGGCAGAACAAAGTTCTAATGATAGCGATTCTCACAGAGGAATCTTTGGTGAAGTTGCAGACTTGTGTTCTTTAAACAAATGTGGAATACCTGGGGTGTGCCAGACACTGCGTCAGGTGATATGAGGAAATTGGATATGGAAATCAGAGGCTGCGCCCAGTGAGAAGGACACTAGATTAAGAAATAATTGCCATGCAATATGGTACTCTGGTTAAGTGCCTCAGAGCCATAAAGGGAGTAGTGTGTTCTGCTTAGAAAGGATGAGAAAAGCTTAAAACAAGGTGTAACTTTTGAGATGTGTTTTATTGGGGTTTTAAGGGTGATAATAAACCTTATTCATCCCCTTGGAGTTTGAACCAATTAAGACATAGAATAGGGAGTGAAATGTTGCATGTAAAACTGGATTTGAGAATGAGGTGTGGGCCTTTGGGTGAAAAAAAAAAACCTTCACATTTCTCTCATAGTCTAGACTTTGGGACCTGCACACAGGGAGTTCGTGAGAAAACCAGGTGAGCAGGGCAGATTGAGCCAGCAGCAGGCGGGCTGGTGAACTGCAACCCACAAGTTGAGCGCAGAAGAAAGAGAAAGGCCATGGGTGGGGACTATTTTAACCTGTTAGCCTCACCAAACAGAGAAATATAACTGTGGAGGAGGGTGTCTAATTTCTCCAGGCAAATGAATCATGCCTCCTTCTATAGGAGATACAGCCAAAAGGAAAAGAGAAGGGCCAGCTGTCTTCCTGCAACACAGTTTCCCTCTGGCAAAGGCCGCAGGAGTGCCCTCCCCTTGAACCCAAAATGATCCGCAGGGATAAGCATCACACGCCACAGGGCTTGAAGGCCAGAGGTTCAACATGTGGGTGAGAGGGAGCATTCTAAGTAGAAAAGTGAAAGTCACTCAGTCGTGTCCAGCTCTGTGTGACCCCATGGACTGTACAGTCCGTGGAATTCTCCAGGCCAGAATACTGGAGTGGGTAGCCTTTCCCTTCTCCGAGCAGATCGTCCCAACCCAGGAATCAAACTGGGGTCTCCTACCTTGCAGGCAGATTCTTTACCAACTGAGCTATTGGGGAAGCCCATTCAAAGTAGAGACCAAAGCAACAGCCAAGCAGGGAGATTTCAGTGTTCAAAGTGCCACAGGAAATAAAGAGTAATCATTTAAGTTTATGAAATATGTCAGTTTTCTAACCAAAGATGATCTATGCTGCTGCTGCTAAGTCGCTTCAGTCGTGTCCGACTCTGTGCGACCCCATGGATGGCAGCCTACCAGACTTCCCCGTCCCTGGGATTCTCCAGGCAAGAACACTGGAGTGGGTTGCCATTTCCTTCTCCAATGCATGAAAGTGAAAAGTGAAAGTGAAGTTGCTCAGTCGTTTCTGACTCTTAGTGACCCCATGGACTGCAGACCACCAGGCCCCTCCGTCCATGGGATTTTCCAGGCAAGAGTACTGGAGTGGGGCGCCATTGCCTTCTCCGAAAGATGGTCTATGGTCTAGAATAAATCTCTTTCTCTAAGTCAAAGTCCTTATTTCTTATTGTACTCAGTCCAGGATCTAAAAACAGCACATAAATGCTCCAGAAGCTTGCATTTATCTTGCTCGGGGTTCACTAAGCTTTCTGAATCTCTGGGAATCCGTCTTTCATCATTTTGGGGAAATTTCCAGCATAACCCCTTTATTGCTTCTCTCCATTCCCTCTCTCTGCTTCTTCTGAGATTCCAGTGACCCCGCTTGTCACACTGTTAATGTTTGTTTTTCATATTTTTTCTTCTGATAATTTGTACTAAACATTTTTAATAGCCTGTCTTCCAACTAGTTAGCAAACTATGTTCACAATCTGCCACTAAACTGATTCATTGAGTTCTTATTTTTAGCTATTATATTTTCCTATTGTAGAATATCCATTTGATTCTTCTTTTTATAGATTATGTCCCAAATATCTGGTAAAATTGTCATCTCTTTCCTCTACTTTCTTGAATATGTTCATCATAGGTATTTTAAAATTCTTATTTGCTAATATCTGAACCATCTATGGGCTTATTTCTATTGTCTAAGTTTTTAATATCTTACCTGAGATACAATCTTGGTTTTCACATATTTGGTAATTTTTTATCCTATGCCAGACATTTTGATGAAAGACACCAAATGATGTTAGCTTCCCCTTTTCCTCCGCTAGGTATCAGGCAGGAGATTGTCGATCACAGATTGAGCTGAATCAGGGCTTGGATGTGATTTTGGAAGCTGTTTTGGTTAGACTCAGTCTACCTCCAGCTTACCCCTGTGCCAAGGGTGTAACTCTGAAAAGTTTTCAGTTAGAGCCTGTTCTTGGAGAGCCACCAGTAAGCGGTGGCATGAGCCAGGATTCTCGTTTCCTCCTCAGGAACTGAACCTGGGTAGCCTGGATGAAAATCAGGAATCCTAACCACCAGAGCATCAAGGCCTAAAGGCTAGAGGCAAATTTTCCCTGGATTTTTGCTCTCAATGAAAACTACATTTCCCAAGGAGGCAAAAACTATTTAAAAAAAAAAAAAAAAAACAGGTACAAAGTTTATTATTAGAAACACAGGACAACAACAAGTGAGCGAGCACACAGAGAAACTTCTCGTTGACCCGAAGCCAGGCAGAGATGCACACCCAGAGAGGAAGGGTGTGGGCATCCTCCCTAATGAGAAGCATGGTAAAGAGGTGGCTAAATAATTCATGTAGGACAGTTCTGCCAGGCCTTTATTTACCTGTGGCCAATTATCTGGTGTCTTTTTCCACACCTGACCTACCCTAGGACCCTTCTGGATACACGTGTGCAAAGTTTTCCAAGATGGACTCCAGTCCAGAGGCCTATGGGGTGGCCTTGGCATCACATATTCTGGGGTGGTGTCCCCCGCTTTTGACCTCAAGGAGCCTTTATGTACATGTGCACTGTCTCCCTTTCCCCAAGGATGGGAAATATATGACCTCTTGATCTTTTACTCAAATAAGGTTTAGCCCCTCTCTGTTTTTGCCACGACTGTTATCCTAAAGTGTCCTTAGGAGACAAAGATTGGCTATTTACTGTTTGTGTTGTTATTTCTATTTCCAAGCGCAAACAGGAAGCTAGCTGTAAATCCCCATCCTGGAGCCCATCTATCAAGCCCAGAGACCAAAGGAGATTCAACTCTGCCCTTCACAGGTTTGCCGCTTAGCTTTGTACCATCTCGTAGTGTACAAATTCAAAGTTTAGTACATTTCCTCAGAGAGCGCCCAGCCGTCCTTGCGAGGTTCCTCTGGTCTTCAGTTGTATCACCCACCCCCCTCCAATTTCTCATGAATATCATACACTCTTTGCTCTCCAGCAGCAGACTTAGGGACAAGTCTTGACTCGCAGGCTCTAGTAGCTTCCAGAATTAATAAGTGACCCTGGGTTAAAAGGACCTATGGAGTGTCAGCATATTCCTCTCCCTATAGCTTTCATCTGTGGCTTTTTTGTTTTCCGTTCATTTCCACTTGGCCATTTTAGTTTCTTCAGGACCTCCAGACCATAGGATATTTCATTCTGTCTTTTAAAACATGTCACCTGACTCATTTATCACTCCCACTGCCTCAGATTCAGAAAAGCTTTTGGTAGCCGTGAGTTCAAGACTCCTAAAACCCCTGCTTTGAGCAGTGCAGCCCACAGGGCCACTGAGTTTCGTTGCTCCCTCCCTGGCATGGAGCTCAGCCCAGAATCAGAAAATGGCCCAGGAACACATGGGGCAGCCAGTTATCCACTCACCTCCAGACAGTTCTCCCCTTTCTGCAATTTTAGTCCATTGATCCTTGTAGCTTCCTCAACTTTCTAATGCCATTAAAAGTATAACTTTTGTTATTTATCCAGTTTTTTTCTGCTCTTTGTCAGTAAGTGAGTTGGTGTACCATGACCTACTCTAGCCCACTCAGAAGCAGAACTCAGCTTTACAAGTCTGCTTGTGCCCTGGGTTAAACCACTGCTCACTCTGCCCCGCTCCCCTCTCCCAGTGAAAACCCTCAATATGCCCTTCCTCTGCAGTCTGTGTCCTCCCTGGACTCTTCAGTTCTATAAAGACTTCAGAAGAAGGGCATGGATGGACCTTATCATACTAAGTCTGTATTATACTGCTCAGCTGATGATAGCACATTTGGGTTGTAAGAAACAATTTCTTAAAGCAATTATGACTTCTGAATTTAAGAACCTTTGAATCTTTTAAAAACTGGTACTAATCTGGTTTACTTGGCCTCCAGCAACTTGGAAATTTCCAAAGAATATAAAACTACAATTTTTTCACTAAGATAGTAATACTGTGAATCATAAATTGAACCTCCTAATAAAGCTTCTTGAAGTGCTAAAGAATTATTTTTAGAAGCTGATTTCACCATTAAATGTTATATTGTAGAAGTATTTAAAGAAACTTCTTGATAAGTTTTGCCTCCATTTGCTATGTAAATATATACACCCACCTTTTTATTTCCTTTGCTCCTTAGTATACTCATATGTCTTTGTAAATAAATATGCTTTTTTGAAAAAGTCAGACAAAGACAAATATCCATGTGATATCACTTGTATATGGAATCTAAAATATGAGACAAATCAACTTATTTACAAAATAGAAACATAAACATAGAAAACAAACTTTTGGTTACCAAAGAGGAACGGAGGAGGGATAAAGTAGGATAACATACACACACTGCTGTATGTAAAATAGATCACTAATAAGGACATACTGTATAGCACAAGGAACTCTATCTTGCAATAAACCATAATAGAAAAGAATTTAAAGAAAGAAAGAGAAGGCTCATTCTGAAAACTCTCCCTCTTTCCTTCATGACGTCTTAAATGGAATGTTTGTGTTAATTACAAACAACGTCATCGCACAGTATACCAACAAATCTGCGTCCCTTCACAGTGCTCCAAGTCCCCACACAGCTCGACCGCACCTCCAACAAGAAGGCAATTGCTAGGAGGCCAGCAGGCAAACTTCAAGAGACAGTGGTTTCTACTCTTGCTCTCTGAAGTTCTCGATCCAATCCCAGCCCAGGCCAGCCTATCAGAACTTTAAGAAAAATAAAAATGGCAAGGACACACACACACAGTCCCTTCCATAACTTCAAAGGAGATTTTGCATGTATTGTTAGAGGAAAAAAAAAAAACAAAATTGTTTATTAACATGGAGTGAAATATGGTCTAAACTTTTAAAGTTTTATCTGGAACTCTGCTATCTTCTTTCTTTAAGCATGCTGTGCTGCTAGAAATCTCTATGAAGTTGTAAGGGCTTTTTTCTTTTTCATGTTCCTTCTTCTAGAAATATGAAAGTGCTGGGTTGGACCACCTAAAGAAAGCTAAAAAATGTGAAAGAACTAGGAAACTCTTCTACATTGAATTTGCAATGTAAAGACAACTTCATCGATCAAATAACTTGGGATTCCTTAGAAGATATGTGAATCCAGTTAAATGATAAAAGTCCTAAAATAGCCACAAAGAAAATATGCAGCATTAGTAAGAAATTATTAAATATTATGCACCACAGACATGTCTAATTTTGTCCTTCCAGTGGCAGATGGTAAACAGGATGTTGAGAAATTGAAATTGGGGTCTCTGAGTCTGCAGGAGTCCCTTAGCGGGGCTCATTTGTAAACAGGAACTGTGCCAGGCATCCTGGGTTAGGAACTCTGTGATCTCTTTCAGCATTTCCTACAGCTTTTCCTCTGGGACTGGCTGACCCCAGTTTTATACTGGAACCTGTGCTTTATGCTTGAAAGAGTTGGAAGGATTGGAAGTACAATCTAGCCTAGAGAGACTAAAATATTTATGATCTAGCCCTTTACATCAAAAGTTTGTGGAACTATGGTTTCAATGGGTGCCTAAAATTTAAACTTTTTTAGCTCTTCTCTTAGAACAAGAGTATTATCTTTTACAATGTTTGCAAAATCAATGAAAAGCGTTAACTTCAACTTCCTTTTTTTTCTTCTGATGCATGCTTAAGTCACTTCGGTTGTGTCCGACTCTTTGTGACCCTATGAACTGTAGCCCACTAGGCTCCCCTGTCCATTTGAATCTCCAGGTATGAATACTGGAGTGGGTTGCCATGCCCTCCTCAAGGGGATCTTCCTGACCCAGGAATCGAACCCGCGTCTCTTACGTCTGCCAGCATCGGCAGGTGGGTTCTTTACCACTAGCGCCACTTGGGAAGTCCCTCTCTTCTGGTGGCTCAGTGATATATATAAAAGTGTTATGCATCATGATTTCGTCCCTCCCCAGTTCAATCTAGTTGAATTGAATACATGTATGGGTCTTTTTGGGCTTCCCAGGTAATGCTAAAATGTTTTGGCCATTCTAGCATCACATTTCAAAATCATCTCTATTAAACTTGTTTTCCATAAATATTGCACTATACCTGCCATCAAAAGCATCATTCAATTTGGCTAAATATTGGACTATAATATTTCAAAGCTTGACACCTGTTTCCTTGTCATTGTCGAATACCTTGACTGTTGACTGCTTATCCAGTCTTCTGTCTGTTTTCACAATGGCCTGAGTACATTTTGACCTGAAAACCTACTCATCTTCACTGTTTCCAGCTTTTTAAAAAATTTAAGCTGTCCATTTCTCTAAAGATTTTCTATTTCCTTTCTCTTCCTGAGTTCCTCTGTCAGATTTTCTATTTTTTCATCATCCTTGTTCATTCTCTTATTTTCAAGGATCTAGAAAAATTGAAAGGAATTGAACCTCAAATGCACACAATTTTAATATCTATCAAAACTTTAAAGTACCATGAATGTAAAGATGAAAAGAATTTAGTATATTACTTCAAATGTGTTACCCCTAGACCTTGACATACACACACTGAAGAGTAATATGAGTTGTTTAATAGTGCAAAATGGTCCTCAGTTGCCATACACACCTGTTGTGAATGTTGCAGAATTGGAACCATGAACCGGATCATGAAGAGAAGCTAGAAGACGGACACTTTGCACTACCAAGAAGTAACTCTTTGCTGTGCATACTATTCCTTTGATGCTACTATAGAGGACATATTTGGCAAGTCCAATGTGTTTTTCCACCCTAGACTCGCAGTGCTCAACTCCTTCCCATGTCACAGACACATCCAGCTCCCTTCAAGCATTCTGTCACCACCACCTTTTGTTTTGAAGCCATAGAGCGAAAGACAAGGGCAGGCATTTCTCTGAGGCCTGATGGCTTTTAGTAAGGTGAGTGTTTAGGGCTTACAGGAGACTCTGCGCCAGCACTGGGGATTGCAAATCGAGTGTGTGTGTGTGAATGTGTGTATGTGAATGTGTGTGTAGTGTGCATACATGCAAGACTTGTGGGCCCTATATAGCATGATGCCCTTCTTGCCCAGGTTTAAAGGGTGGTGCTGAGAGTGAAGGACCATTTCGGGGGTGCACCTGCCTCAAGCTATGCTGAGCATGAAGAAACAGGAAGACTAGAATGAAATTCTGAGAACTTCCCCCAGGCCCAGAGGGGGACAGGAATCCTTAGGCTCTGAGCAGAGCATCCTGGCGATGTGGCAGGACCTTGAGGGGAAGTATCTGCTGGCTGGGGAGTGACCTCCAGGCCCTGGCTCAGCAGGTGACAACAGGGAGCATATCAAACCAGGATATGGGGCTTCCCTGGTGGCTCAGTGGTAAAGAATCTGCCTGCCAATGCAGGAGACATGGGTTCAATCCCTGATCCGGGAAGATCCCACATGTCGCAGAGCAGCTAGGCCGTGCACCACAACTACTGAGCCTGTCCTCTAGAGCCTGGGAGCCGAAACTACTGAGCCCCCGTGCTGCAACTACCGAAGGCCGTGCACCCTAGAGCCCACGCTCCGCAGCAAGAGAGGCCGATGCAATGAGAAGCCTACACACTGCAACAAAGAGCAGCCCTCACTCACCGCAGTTACAGCCTGTGCACAGCAAGGAAGACCCAGCACGGCCATCAGTTCAGGTCAGTCGCTCAGTCGTGTCCGACTCTTTGCGACCCCATGGACGCATGCACGCCAGGCTTCGCTGCCCATCACCAACTCCCGGAGCTTACTCTGACTCATGTCCATTGAGTCGGTGATGCCATCCAACCATCTCATCCTCGTCCCCTTCTCCTCCCACTTTCAATCTTTCCCAGCATCAGGGTCTTTTCCATGACTCAGCTCTTCCCATCAGGTGGCCAAAGTATTGGAGTTTCAGCTTCAGCATCAGTCCTTCCAATGAATGTTCAGGACTGATTTCCTTTAGGACTGACTTGTTGGATCTCCTTGCAGTCCAAGGGACTCTCAAGAGTCTTCTCCAAAACCACAGTTCAAAAACATCAATTCTTCCGTGCTCAGCTTTCTTTATATCCAACTCTCACATCCATTCATGACCACTGGAAAACCCATAGCTTTGACTAGAAGCTATTTATTATTTATAGCACAGCCATAAATACATAAATTAAATTACTAAAAAAAAAAAAAACTGTGATATGGTGACCAGAAGACCTGGGACCTCCCTGGTGGGACCCCTAGGACCTTATATGATTCTGGGAGTGCAGGAGAGAGACTTGATCATTACCAAGCTGAAATTCCATTTCAACATAACCAGATTAACGCAGAGAGGCTAGATTTGGATCAAGAAGAAAGGAAAGAAATGTGACATTTCTTACACATCATTTTGTTCAATAAAATCATGAATAAGTTTGGTGAATCCTGACGCTCTTCACATCCTTTTCTCTCTTGAAGTGGGGGGACCTCAGAATCTGGGGAAGGGTGGCTTCCAGGGCCTTCCCTGCTGGACTACCCTTGATGTTTCTGGAACTTACTTCCAGGGAAAAGCAATCTGTGTTTTTGCATCTGGGTACTTAGCAGACCACTTTGTGGAGAACTCCTGGCCAGAGAAATCAGTGCCCTGGCCACTCATCCCTGCCTCACTCCCTTGTCCTTCCCAGAGTTGCTCTGGATCCCCCCAACCTTGTAGATGTTGGTGGAGAGAGGGAGGCTTTCCCACTAGGGAAAAGGGAGGAAAATGGAGACTCTGGGCAGGAAAGTATGTAAAGCCATCAGCAGAAGTTCTCTGTCTTCTGAACACCTTCTGGGCTGAAGCTACGTCTTCCTTGAAATTGAGGTACAGTTGATGTACAATACCAAATAAGTTTCAGGCATACAACACAGTGATCCAAAAATTTTAAAGCTTATACTCCGTTTATAGTTATTGCAAAATACAGACTATATTCCCTGTGTTGTATAATATATCCTGGTAGCTTATTTATTTTACATAGTAGTCTGTATGCCTTAATCCCCTACCCCTGTCTTATCTCTCCTTCTCCCCTCCAGTAACCACTAGCTTATTCTTTATACCTGTGAGTCAATTTCTTTTTTGTAATATTTGTTAGGTTCATTTAAAAAACTTTAGATACCACATACAAGTGGTATAATATAAATATAGTGTTTGTCTGACTTATTTCACTTAGCATAATACCTTCCAAGTCTATTCATGCTGTTGCAAATGGTAAAATTTTGTTTTTTATGGCTGAGTAGTATTGCATTGTGTGTGTGTGTGTGTACACAACATCTTCTTTATTCATCTGTTGAGGGACACTTAGGTTTCTTCCATATCCTGGCAGTTGTAAATAATGCTGCCGTGAACACTGGGGAGCATGTATCTTTTTTACTTAGTGTTTTGGGTCATTTTGGATATATACCCAGGAGTGGTATTTCTAGGTCCTATGGTAGTTCTATTTTTAGTTTTTTGAGAAACCTCCCTTACTGTTCTCCACAGAGGCTGCACCAACTTATATTCCCACCAGCAGTGTGCAAGGTTCCCTTTCCTCCACACCCTTGCCAGAATGTGTTGTAGACTTTTTGATGATGGCCATTCTGACAGGCGTGAGGTGACCTCTGTGGTTTTAATTCACATTTCTCCGATGGCTAGTGACGCTGAGTATCTTTTCACGTGCCTGTCAGCCATCCGAATGTAATGTACAAAACCATATGCTTTGTAAAAATAAAGGTCTATTCAGGTTGAGGCAATGTCTTTATCATTTGCTCTGTGGATATCTTTACTTTCAGAGACAGCCACTTCACTGCCATCCCAGGTACCCAGAAAAGTCTTGAAAGAATCTGTGCTCTGGGGGTCACCTGGTCAATGAGTGGGCCACTCCCAGCCTTTCCCATCAGTCCAGACACTGACAGGACTGTGGGTCCTGCTCAAATCCGGAACAGGGGCTATACCAGCCCTGGGAAAGTCCCAGGGTCCAGGCCAAGTCCTTTCCTTCAGATTTTCTGCTGATACTCTCATCTTCCCTGGGAACAAAACTCCAAATTGTCCAGCAGAGGGAGTCAGCAGCCTGCTGTTGGCATCCAGGCCCGGCTTCTGAAGAGTGCTAACTATTCCAAGGGTTTATTGGCTCTTTCCCTGGGAACCAGAGCGCCCGGAAGATACACGCTGACTTAAGTGAATGCCTCCCGAGGATCCACTGTGGTTTCCTTCCAAATTCATCACCTGTGTCATTCTCCCAACTCAACCCATCTTTTCACAGTCGCTGTGTTATTAGCAGATAGAAACACAGCTTTCGTCTATTAAGGCTCGTTTTCCCTCAGATTTACGGAGGGAACTTACCTTAGTTTATGACTCTCTTGCATTAGGCAATCCCTTCCCTCCCCCTGGAACTTAAATATTTGGCTCTTTTCCCCTGGTCCTCTTTGAATGGCTAACCTGTATAGACACCTGGAAAGGCGTCAGGGGAACTTGCTCTCTCTGAGGACCCTGAATCATCTAGAAGACACACCTTGTGGTAATGAAGCTAATCAACTCCTTAGCCAACTATCTGGCTTTTTAAACTTTTTATTTTCCATTGGAGTACAGTGGATTAACAATGTTGTATTCATTTCAAGGATACAGCAAAGCAATTCAGTTATACATCCATGTGTATCTATTCTTTTTCAAATTCTTTTCCCAGTTAGGCTGTTACAGAGTATTAAGCAGCATAAGATGTTCTTCAGGTGAGACCCCTATGCTTTGTGATGCAGTAACATCATTTTAAAGAGGGGCTGAACCCAATCGGCGAAGCCCAGGTGAAATGCCTCTGGAGGAAAATGTAAAGAAAAGAAGCGGAGGCAGCGTCCATCCACCAGAAGCCCGTGGGCTCTGCCAGGCCAGGACGCTTCCCTCCTTCCCTCCGCTGAGAATTCCTTGCCTCTCCCATCAGGGTCCCCACAGAGCTCTCCCAGAGGGTGCTGTAAGTTTTTGAGATCAGGACTTGCAGTTTGACTCTGGGTTTCAAAAGCGCCTCTGCTTTCGCCTTCCAAGACAGCTGCCTCCCCTTACTCTGCTTCAGCCACGGCGGTGGATGAAAAACTTGGCTGTTTATCCAGGTCTCAGTCACCTGCACCCTGATCCTCTCCAGGGCATTACTCCACAACTTTGCTCCACAACTTTCAACTCCTGTTGGGAGACTGCAGGTAAAAAAAAAAACAAAAAACACAGCTTCATGATGTGGGGCAGACATCAACAGATATTTAACAAAGAAACCGGAGCCGGCAGCGGAGACCAGGAGGAAACCAGGAAGGAAGGGGGTGAGTACTCGGGTGGAATACAGTGATGGATTCATGTGGCTGAACGGTGCTTCCCAAGGGACCCTGTTGAAAAGCAATGGACTCCAGTCTGACTATGGTATGTGGTGGCCAAGGCCCTGTCCTCAGCCAGTCAGCATTGTCATCACTGTCCTTCGTGAGGCCACATTGAGTGGTAACACTTTGAGGGATGGCGTTTGTGCTAAGTGACAGAATCAGCATTGTAAAAGTTTTCAACAGACTGAAACAATTGAATCTAACGAGATGAAATGTGATTGAGATAAATGTGAAATTTTGAGTGCAGAAGGAACACCTAAAATACTGCGTGTGAATAAGTATCAGAGGTTGGAGTTGCCTCTGTGCTCACATGGGATAGAGACCAAAAAAAGAGTAATCTTAGGTTGTATCATTGGGCTTCCTAGGTGACGCTAGTGTAAAGAACCCTGCTGCCAAACAAAGCAGGAGACAGAAGCGGGTTCAATCCCTGGGACGGAAGGGTCCCCTGGAGGAGGAAATGGTACCCCACTTCAGTATTCTTCCTGGGAGAATCCCATAGACAGAGGAGCCTGGCAGGCTACAATCCAGGGGGTTGCAAAGAGTCAGACACAACTGAGTGTATGAGGACATAGCACAGGTTGCATCACAGGGCATTTGGGACCCAGGAGTGATGAAGTGGTTACAGTGCTGAACACTGTGTCCATTTCCGCCTATTGCCCTGAAGGGAGCCCAGGCAAACAAGCGGCCAGGATGTCCTCACGGGGACTGAGGCCAAGGTTGGTAACTGGCAATGAGAAGCCCAAGGATGCTTGGTCCAGGAGAAAAGACTGGGATGTGGAGAGACCTAGAGAAAAGGGGGTGGTGCTTTCCGTTGGGGCTTCAGAGGACAGAGCCAGGCCCAAGAGGCTGGCAGGAGAGTCAGTGCAGGGTATCCCATAGACCTGTGTGCAAACCCAGCTGAGTGACCTGGCAATCACCTTAGTCCTCTGAACCTTGAACCTCAGCTGTACAGCAGGGACGCTGGTCTGTCTCTGCTCCAGAACTGCCCACAGGATCGAACTACAGCCACAAAGTGCTCAGCAGAGCACCAGAAGCATTGTAAGGGCTGCAAAGGGTGTACTTCTTGTTTACTATTAGGTAGTAGTTCAAGGGGGACAATTTGGGGTTTCATGCAAAAGAATCCTCTAGCCCTGGGAGCATCCCTTCTACAGAATGCAGTTTGGGCAGGTTACAGACATTCAGGCAGCTTATAGTACTGAGAATGGAATGCTCTTGAGTACTTTGCCGCCCCGGCGAGACTGATGCCAAGTCTCGCTCTTGGCCTCAAGGGAGACTTTAGCCCTGCCTTTGAAAGAAGACCTGTGTTTGGTCCCTCCTGCCACTG
>NW_011494811.1:255076-265995 GCF_000754665.1 Bison bison bison
CCCCCCCTGCCACTGCACTGCAGAACAGCCAGTCACAGGGGACGGCTGGATCTGGAAAGCTGTCCTGATCTTAGTTCAGTGGTTCCTGGTACCCCCACTAAGGGAGGCTTAACGGCCATGAAGGTAGAGACCATGGACATGGCTGGGAAGTTGAAAGGCATGTAGGTATCAGGGGGAGGTGGATGTCCCTGGATGTGCCCTCTGAGGGCCTCTTTCATAAAGAGTCACATGTTGGGGGGTATGTCTCTGGGATGGGGGGCTCGCCACACCCCAGCTGAGGACTTTCCTCAATGCCACTTCCTGCTGCTGCTTCTGGGCAGTTCTCTGGCAAGTTAAGCACTGGGGCCCAGCGGACAGGCCGTGTGACTTGCAGGAGGAAACCACTTAGGGGATTAAGCTGACAAATCTCCCACACAGAATTCACCGGGGCTTGAAGCACAGGAGGCAGGGCCTCCAGGCTGCCTCCCATACCTCTAGACAGCAGGCAGAGGGTGTCGCAGCCCCGCAAACTGGAATTCTGGTGCATCGCTTCCCTGGCAACAGAAGGGAGGCTGTCACGGGTGCTGCAGAGGCAGCTAGGGGACTTCCCCTGGAGCCCTGGGCACTGGCTCCCTGTCTCGGCAGACAGGCTGCCTGCTGGCTGGGGTTTACCGTACTGTGCCACTTCCCTGTCAGCCACCTCCTGACCGCCCTGCTTACTCTTGTCCTTCTGGTGGTCCTCCAATGGCCTTTTCGAGGTTGAATCCTCATGTGTGCGTGCGTGCGTGCTCTGTCGGGTCTGACTCTTTGCGGCCCCCGTGGGCTGCAGGCTTCTCTGTCTATGGAATTTTCCAGGCAAGAATACTGGAATGGGTGGCCATTTCCTTCTCCAGGGCATCTTCCCAACCCAGGGATCGAACCTGAGTCTCCTACATCTCCTGCCTTGGCTGGAGGATTCTTTACCCCTGAGCCGCATGGGAAAGCCGCATGAAAGTAAGGGCTACCACAAATATATAGCAAATCCTGCATTCTTGGAATGAGGATGACCAAGGAGGCCTACTCTTTCTCGGTGCTTCAGAGTCCAGGACCTGCAACAATCTGTCGAACTTTGCTGGGGTGTTTGGGTGGAGATTCTTGGACTTAGCAGGAAGGGGGCTGAGGTGATGGTTGACAGCCTCATCTTCTGCCAGTCTCTTCTGATGGCACACCATGGCACTTGGACCAAGCTGGGGATAAAAAACAGTGTTTATCAACTGGTGAACCTAAGTCATGTGGATGGGGGTGGTAAGAGAGTGGTGAAGGAGCAATGGGGCCTCTCTGTCCAGCAAAGACACTGAAAAAGGCCTGCCTTTGTCCCCATGACCACATGAGGAGGGAGGGAATTGTCCACAGGTGAAGTCTGTATTCGTGTTTTTATTTTTTTACAGCTCCTAATGAAACTTCTTATGGTCACTTAAATTGAGAAATAAGTGACCATATAACATTATGTTAAGTTCAGGTATACACTATAATGATCCAATATTTGTATATTACAAAATGATCACTACCAATAAGTCTAGTTAACAGGCATCACTGCATAGAGTTAAACATTTTTTTCTCGTCATAAGAACTTTTAAGGTCTAGTCTTAGCAACTTTCAGATACGTAAGGGAGTATTAACTGTTATCAAGCTGTACACTACATCCCCATGACTTATTTATTATATATTATTTATTACATAACTGAAAGTGGGGATTTGTTGACCCCTCGACCCTTTTCACCCACCCACAAGCCTCCACATCTGACAACCATCAAGTGTTCTCTGTATCTGTATGTTTAGGGGGAGGGGGCTTTTTGTTGCTTTTTTAGGTTCTACGTATCAATAGATCTTATTTTTTCCTTCTCTTTATGACTTATTTCACTCAGCATAATGTCTTCAGAAGTCCATCCATCTCGTCTCCAATGGCAAGATTTCCTTCCTTTTTATGGCCTAGTAATATTCTTGAAACTCCAATACTTTGGCCACCTCATGCGAACAGTTGACTCATTGGAAAAGACCCTGACGCTGGGAGGGATTGGGGCAGGAGGAGATGGGGATGACAGAGGATGAGATGGCTGGATGGCATCACTGACTCGATGGACATGAGTTTGGATAAACTCTGGGAGTTGGTGATGGATGAGGAGGCCTGGTGTGCTGCGATTCATGGGGTTGCAGAGTCGGACATGACTGAGCAACTGAACTGAATGTTCCCATATGCATGCGCACACACATACCACTTTTTCTTTGTCCATTCATCCATCCATGGACACTTGGGTTGCTTCTGCATCTTGGCTATTGTAAATAATGCTGCAGGGGATGTGTATATCTTTTCAAGTGAGTTGTTTTCAAATCCTTGGAATCAATACCAAAAACTAGAATTGCTGGATCATATGGTAGTTCTATCTTTAGTATTTTGAGGAGTTTCCATACTGTTTTCCGTAGTGGTTGTGCCAGTTTACACTCCTACCAACAGTGGGACACTCTTGTCAATATTTGTTGTTTGTTGTCTTTTTGATAATAGCCATTCTAACAGGTGCGAGGTGATACCTCATCATTTTGATTTACATTTCTTTGATTAGTGGTGTTGACCACCTTTTCATGTACCTGTAGACCATCGGTACATCTTCTTTGGGGAGTTGTCTATTAAGATCCTCTGCCCATTTTTTAAAGTTGAGATAGCATTTGTATATAACGTTTTATGTTTCATGTGTATAACATTATGGTTCTATATCTGTATACACTATAGCAGATCACACCAAAAATTTAGTTTCCATTCATCACCATACAGTTGATCCCTTTTAGCCATTTCACCCATACCCTCTGCTAACCACTACTGTCTTCTGTATCTACATGTTTGTGTTTGTTTGGCTTGTTCATTTATTTGTTTTACTTTTGTTTTTTATATCCCATGTATGAGTGAAATCATACAAAATTTGTCTTGCTCCATCTTGGTTTACTTAGCATAATACCCTTGAGGTCCATCCGTGTTGCTGCAAATGGCAAGATTTCATCCTTTTATGGCTAATATTCCATTACTATATATATATATTGGGGCTTCCCTGATAGCTCAGTTGGTTAAGAATCTGCCTGTAATGCAGGAGACTCCAGTTTGATTCCTGGGTTGGGAAGATCTGCTGGAGAAGGGATAGGCTACCCACTCCAGTATTCTTGGGCTTCCCTTGTGGCTCAGCTGGTAAAGAATCTGCTTGCAATGTGGGAGACCTGGGTTCGATCCTTTGGTTGGGAGGATCCCTGGGGGAAGGGAAAGGCTACCCACTCCAGTATTCTGGCCTGGAGAATTCCATAGACTGTATAGTCCATGGGGTCGCAAAGAGTCGGACATGACTGAGCAACTTCACTTTTACACACACACACACACCCACCCACCTTTATCCATTCTCCCATTGATGGGTGCTTAGGTTGTTTCCACAGCTTGGCTGTAAATAATGATAAACATGGGAGTACAGATATCTTTTCAGATTGGTGTTTTCATGCTCTTTGGATAAAAACCCAGCAGTGGGGCAACTGGATCATGTGCTAATCTATTACTTTTTGGGGAACCTGCCTACTGTTTTCTATAGTGGCTTTACCGATTTCTTCTTGGTGTTGCTTCTCACCAACAGTGTACAAGGGTTGCCTTTTTGCCACATCGTCATCAATACTTGTTATTTCTTGACTTTTTGATAATAGCTATTCAAGCAGACATGAGGTGATAGCTCATGATTTCAATTTGCATTTTTCTAATAATTAGTGGTGATGAACATTATATCCATGTGTCTGTTGGCCATCTGTATTATTTTTTGGAAAATTTTCTATTCAGAAGATTCTCTGCCCATTTTTTAATTGGTTTGTTTGTTGTTGTTAAGTTGTATATGATGTGATGTGCTTAGTCTCTCAGTCATGTCCGACTCTTTGCAACCCCATGGACTGTAGCCCACCAGGCACCTCTGTCCAAGAGGATTCTCCAGACAAAAATACTGGAGTGGATTACCATTTCCTTCTCCAGGGGATCTTCCCGACCCAGGGATCGAACCCAGGTCTCCTGCGTTGCAGGCAGATTCTTTACCAACTGAGCTACAAGGGAAGCCCCATTGAGTTTTATGAGTTCTTTATATACTTTGGATATTAATCCCTTATCAGATATATGATTTACAAATATCTTCTCTGCTTCAGAAGTGGTCTTTTCACTTTGTAGGTGGTTTCCTTTGCTGTACAGAAGCTTTTTAGTTTAGAGTGCCACTTGCTTAGTGTTGCCTTTGGCGTCAGATCCAAAAAAATCATCACTGAGACTGATGTCAAGGAGCTTACCCTGTATGTTTTCTTCTAGGAGTTTTATGGTTTCAGGTCTTATATTCAAGTCTTTTATCCATTATGAGTTAACTTTTGTGTATGATGTAAAATAGTGGCACAGATTCATTCTTTTGCATGTGATTATTAGTTTTCCTAACACCAGCTATTAAAGAAACTATCCATTCCCCATTGTATATTCTTGCCTCCTTTATTATAAGTTAACCATATATGTGTGGGTTTATTTCTGGGCTATTTATTCTTTTTCATTGATGTGTCTTGTGTTTTATGCCAGTACCATACTGTGTTATTGTAGCTCTGTAATAAAATTTGAAATCAGCATGATGCCTCCAGTTTTTTGATTCTTTAGCAACCCTGATTTGCCTATTCAGGGTCTCTTATGATACCCTACAAATTTTAGGATTGTTTATTCTATTCCTGTGAAAAATGCCATTGGAATTTTGACAGGGATTCCTTTGAATTTGTTGACTGCTTTGGCTGGTATGGAAATTTTAACAATACTCTTCTAATCCATAAGCATTGAACATCTTTTCAATTGTGTCTTCAATTTCTTTCATTAACATCTTGTATTTTCCAGTGTATATGTCTTTTATCTCCTTGGTTAAATTTATTCTGAGACATTTTATTCTTTTTTTATGTAACTGTGTGTGGGATTGTCTTCTTAATATCTTTTGATAATTTGTTGGTGTTATTAGAACCACAAAATTTTTGTGTGTTGATTTGTGTCCTGCAACTTTACTAAATTTTTAAATTAGTTTTAATAGTTTTTTGGTGAAGTATTTAGGGTTTTCTATATGTAATATGTCATTTTCATATGGTGATAGTTTTACTTCTTCCTTTCCAATTTGGATGCCTTTTGTTTCTTTTTATTGCCTAATTGATCTAACAAGAACTTGCAATACTATATTAAATATGAGTGGTGAGAGTGGGCATCCTTGTCTTGTTCCTGATCCTAGTGGAGACACTTTCAGCTTTTCAAAGTTGAGTATGCAAACTGTGGGCTTGTCATATGTGGCCTTTAATATGTTGAGGTATGTTCCCTCCATATAACATTGATGAAAGTTATCATTAATGAACATGGAAAACTCCAAGGACTTTCTCTGCATATATTAAGTTAATCATATGATTTTTGTCCTGCCTTTTGCTAATGTGGTGTATAACAATGATTGACAGATTGTGGGTGTGTCACGTTGTTGAATCGTCCTTACATCCCTGGAATAAATCCCACTTGATCATGATGTATGATCCTTTAAATGTAATGTTGGATTCTGTTTTCTAATGTTTTGTTGAGGACTTTTTGTATCTATGTTCATCAGGGATATTGATGAACATCTATTTTGGGGATTATTGAGAAGGAAGCTGCCTGGTTCTGGACTTTTATATGTTAGGAGGTTGGTGGTTGCTGATTCAGTCTCATTACTAGCAATAGATCTGTTCAGTTTTCTCTTTCTTGATGATTCAGTCTTGGTAGGTGGTTTGTTTTTAAGAATTTATCCATTTCTTCTAGGTGTCCAGTTTTTGGAGCGTATAATTTTTCATTGTAGTCTTTTATGAACCTTTGTATTTCTGTGGTATCAGTTGTAAAGTTTCTTCTTTCATTTCTGATTTTATTTCAGTCCCCTCTCTCTCTCTCTTTTTTTTATGTGTCTGGCTATAGGTTTGTCAATTATGTTTCTTTTCAAAGAAGCATCTTTTCTGCTGGTTGTCTTTTTAGCCTCTATTTCATTTATTTCTGCTCTGATTTATTTCCTTCCTTCTACAAACTTTGATCATCATTTCTTCTTTTTCTAGTCCCTTGCAATGTAAAGTGAGGTTGTTTATTTGAGATCTTTTTTGTTTTTTGACATAGCCCTAATGGCTGTGAATTTCCCTCTTGGAATTGCATTTGTTGCATCCTACAAATTTTGGTATGTTATGTTCCCATTTTCACTTGTCTCAAAGCATTTTTTAAAATTTCTCATTTGATTTCTTCTTAGGCACTTTGGTTGTTTATGAACATGTTGTTTAATCTCCATCTATTTAAATTTTCTAATTTTCTTCTTGTAACTGATTTCTAGTTTTGTAGTTGAACAGATGCTTGATATGATCTCACTATTTCTTAAATTTATTGACTTGCTTTGTGGCCCAACATACCTATCCTGGAGAAATGTTCCATGTTCACTTGAGAGAACATGTATTCTTTTGCTTTTGAATGAATTCTTATGTATCTGTTAAGTCCATCTTGTCTAATGCAACACTTAAGGTTTGGATTTTCATATTAGTTTTCTGTCTAGATGATCTACCCAATGATATAAGTGGGGTTTTAAATTTTCTATTATTTTATTGCTATCCATTTTGCTTTTGGGGTCTGTTTAGTATTTTCCTTATATATTTAAGTGTTCCCAGGTTGGATGCATAAGTATTTAGAAATGTTTTTGTTGAATTGATTCCTTTAGAGTTAAGTCAGGATCTTCTTTGTCTCATATTAAAGTTTGTTTTAAAACCCACTTTGTCTGATACCCAACCCAGCTTTCTTTTGGTTTCCATTTGCATGGAGTATCTTTTTCTATCCCTTCCTATTCTGTCTGTTTCATTACATCTGAAGTGAGAGTCTTGGAGGCAGCATATAGTTGGGGCTTGTATTTTCTTGGAGAATTTAGTCCATCTATGTTAAAAGTAATCATTGACATGTATGTACCTATTATCATTTTGCTAATTGTCTTCTGGCTGTTTTGTAATTCCTGTTCCTTTCTTTTTCTCTCGCTTGCTTCCTCTGTAATTTGATTTTCGGTAGTGGTATGCTTGGGTTCATTTCTTTCATCGTTTGTGTATCTGTTCTAGGTTTTTTGCTTTGTGGTTTTTTTAAAAAAGATGTTTTACATTCCACATATAAGTGATAACATGCACTACTTTTCTTTCTCTGTCTGACTTCACCAAGCATATATTAGACTCTCTAGGCTTATCCATGTTGACACAAATAGCAGAATTTTGTTCTTTTCTATAGATGTTTATTCTTTATTCTTTTTTATGAATGTTTGGGTTCATTTGTATTAGACCCTCTGATTTCTGTGCTTTGATATATTTCTTTTTTTAGGTTTTGGAAGGTTTTAGCTGTAATTTCATTAGATGCATTTCTGACCCATTTTTCTCACTTCTCCTTCTGGGACCTCTATAGTGTGAATGTTAGTATGTTTGATGTTGTCTCAGAGATCCTTTAACCTGTTCTCATTATTTAAAACTTGTTTTTCTTTTTGTTGTTTTGATTGAGTGATTTTCATTAGTCTATCTTTCAGATCATTTATGCATTCTGTATCATTTAGTCTGCTGTTAATTCCTTCTAGTGCATTTTTTCACTTCAGTTATTCTTCAGTTCTGAGTGGTTCTTTTTAATAGTAATAATGTTTACAAGGAATTCATTAATATCTATTTTCTCTAATTCAGTTAGTATTCTTATTACTAACGCTTTGAACTCTTTAGCTGGAAAACTGTTTTTTTTTAAACCTCAGTTATTTGACCTGAGTTTTGGTTTTGTGTTTCATAATTTTATTTATTTATTTTTTGGCTGTGCTGCTTCAGGGCACGTGGGATCTTCCCAGAACCCAGGACTGAAGTCATGTCTCCTGCATTGGCGGGTGGATTCTTTACCACTGAGCCACCAGGGAAGCCCTGGTATATTGTTTATTTCTGTTTTGCTCATTGTTTTCTCAGTGGTTGTCTCTTTTCTTTCAGTTGAAACAAATTCTTCTGTCTTCTCAGTTTGCTGAACTTTCTGCATCTCTATGAAATTAGGTAAAGCAGTTACTCATCCTGGTCTTGAAGGGGTATCCCTGTATGAGCTTTGGGGGTTCCTAGCGTCTTTGGATCTAGTATGAGCATGAGTCTTGTCTTCTGCAGGGTGGGCTGGTAGCTATCACCTTGGTAGGGGACAGGACTGGAGATAGAAGGGCTGTGGCCAGAGCCAGATGTGAGCTGTCTTCTCTGCTCAGAGGCCAACACCACCCTATTGGGGGTAGGGTCAGGTTCCAAGCTGCTGAAACAAGGGCACTGAACACAAGGTCCAAGTTGGCTTCATTCCCTCTAAGTGTGTGCTAGCCTCCCTCCAAGCACCGGCAAAAGGGAAGCATTGCTGGAGCAAGAGCAGCCACAGTGGGTGTTTGACATGGATGTGGGTGCAGGCTCTGGCAATTCCAGCACCAGTCAGAGCTCTGGACCGCTGCCAATCCTCTGCCTCTGTGAGCACCAGCAACGGACACCCTCACCTCGTACAAATGCTGCGCCAGGTCTGAGATGGTTCCACCTCCCAGCTCCCTCAAGGGTGCTCCCCTTGACTGCAACAGGCCTTGCCCCCATGTGGAGCTGCACCAACAGAGCAAGTGTGGGCTGGAGTGGGTGCGCAGCTCAGGCTGGGTGTGTGTGAGGGCAGTCACAGGAAACCCACAGGGAACTGGCAGAGTCCTGGACAGTTTCAATCCGCTGCTTCTGCCTTCTTTCAGCAGTAAGCATGTGCATGCTTTTCATAGCAGAATCTGTTTCTTACAGCTCCACTGTCAGTTCCTCTATTTTCAAGCCAGCCAACCACTCTAATGGCAGAAAGTAAAGAGGAACTAAAGAGCCTCTTGATGAGGGTGGAAGAGGAGAGTGAAAAAGCTGGCTTAAAACTGAACATTCAAAAAAGCTTACATCAAGGCATCTGGTCCCATCACTTCATGGCAAATAAAAGGGGAAAAAGTGGAAGCAGTGACAGATTTTATTTTCTTGGGCTCCAAAATCACTTTGGACAGTGACTATAGCCATGAAATTAAAAGACGCTCCTTGGAAGGAAAGCTATGAGAAACCTAGACAGTGTATTAAAAAGCAGAGACATCACTTTGCCAACAAAGGCCCGTATAGTCAAAGCTATAGTTTTCCCAGTGGTCGTTTATGGATATGAGAGTTGGACCACAAAGAAAGCCAAGCACTGAAGAATTGATGCTTTAGAACTGTGGTGTTGGAGAAGACTCTTGAGAGTCCCTTGGATTGCAAGGAGATCAAATCACTCGATCTTAAAGACAATCAACCCTGAATATGCCTTGGAAGGACTGATGCTGAAATCAAAGCTCTAATACTTTGGCCACTTGATGCAAGGATCCCCATGCTGGGAAAGATTAAAGGCAAAAAGAGAAGGAAGAGGCAGAGGATGAGATGGTTATATAGCATCACCGACTAAATGGACATAAGTTTGGGCAAATTCTGGGAGATAGTGAAGGACAGGGAAACCTGGCATGCTGCAGTCCATGGGGTTGCAAGGAGTCTGACACGACTGACTGACTGAACAACAAAAGGTAATTCATCCCCCCAGTGGCAAACCCTAGGGTTGGGGTGTGAAATATGTGAATCAAATGACTCACTCCCCAGAAAGCCAGTTTTCCCCTCCTAAGGGTGCACGTCCTGACCTGATTGCTTCTCTTCCCTTCCTACAGCCTTGGTTGTAAATGAGTCTGTCTGCCAGGCTCCAGATTGCTTTCAGTGAGAATTACTCCCAATGTATCCTTAATGTGTTCATGGAAGGGAGGTGAGCTCTGCCATTTTGATCTCCCGCCCTCTTTTTTCTTAACTTTTGACACTTTGTAATGTAGGTCTAGGTGTGGGTTCCCATGGGTTCATCTTATCTGAGACTCTCAAATAAGATGTATGTTTCCTTATCCAGGTTAGGAAACTTTTCTGCCATTATTTCTTCAAATAAGTTTTCTTCCTCTTCTCTCTCCTTCTCTTGGGGCCCTTAAAATACAAATGATGGTCCACTTGACTTTGTCCCATAAGTCCCTTAAGCTATTTTTATTTTTGGCTGCTCTGATTGGGTGAGTTCTACTGCGCTGTCTTTGAGTTCAATGATCTTTTTCTCTGCATCACCTGTGTGTCGAACCCTTCCACTATATTTCTTGGTTCAGTAACTGTATTCTTCCACTCGGTGACTTCTTGGTATTTCTTACATGTTTCATCACTGAAACTGATGAAATTTCATCACTGAAATTCTCACTTTGCTCATGCATTCTTCTCCCAAGCTTCATAAGCACCTCTAAGACAATGTATTTGAAGTCTTTACCAGGCAGATCACCTATCTCCATTTCATTCAAGTCTTTTTCGGAGGTTTTATCTTGCTTTTTCATTTTGAACATTTCCTTTGTTTCTTCATCCTTCTTGACTGTGTTGGTTTCTGTGCATTAGATAAAACAGTTACTTCTTCAGTCTTTAAGGAGTGGCCTCGTGTAGTGGATGAACCTTATTGCTCTACCCTGTCCTATTTCTCAGAGCAAACCTTTATGATTGTCCAAGATGCTTTTTAAATTTTTAACAGCCTCTAATAGTTGAGGGTATAAAGACACCTGCCAGTATTCTAAAGAGGAGGATTTCAGTCAGCACCTCTACTCTGGCTAATTGGAAGCCAGACCTTCAGGCAGCAGCTTTTAAATTGTGCAAATATACCTCTCTACAGGGAAGACTGAGAGAGGGGCATTTCTCCCTGTGCTGAAACTTGATAGCTAGTTAAGAACTATTTCTTTTTTTTTTTTTTTGCTGCCAATCCATTGAACCCATGAATATGAGTTCCATTGGCCACTGGATACAGGCAATCAAGGGGTATCCCCTGGGTAACAGCC
>NW_011494811.1:266095-284721 GCF_000754665.1 Bison bison bison
TGGGTACCAGCCATAAAGACAGAGTACCAGATATAAAAACTGGGGCATCAGATACAGACTCCATTCCTGGAGATAATGGTGCTCTGGAGAACAGCAAAGGTAGAGTGTGAAGATAGTGCCTGTCTCCCACGGTCTCTGGAGAGGATTACAGTTGGCCGTTAGATGTGTGTTTAATTAGAAGCCACCCCTCAGGCTTTAACTAGGAAGACAAGCCAATAGGTTTCTTTCACAGAAAGGCTGGGCACTTCCTTCTGTCACCTCTCTGCTGTGCCCTGCAAATGATGGCCAGTTAAGAACTCTTTCTCCATTTGTTACAATCTTGTGGTACCCATGTACATAAACTCCACTGGCCACCCAAGGTGGGAGACCTAGAGGAGTCCCCTGGGTAGTGGCCACAAAAACCGGGGGTGTTGGACAAGGGTATAAGCTCCTTTCTGGGAGATGCTAACCAGTTGGAGCAAAGCAGAGGGAAAACACAAAGATATCAATAGTAACAGCTGGCTCCCATCTTTGTAGAGTACTTCAGTAGTCCCCTAGATGTGTGTGTGAAGTTAGATGCTTGCTCCTCAGGCCACTGCTTTGAAAGTAAGAGTGAAGTTGCTCAGTCGTGTCTGACTCTCTGCGTCCCCATGGACTGTAGCCTACCAGGCTCATCCATCCATGGGATTTTCCAGGCAAGAATACTGGAATGGGTTGCCATTTCCTTCTCCAGGAGATCTTCCCAACCCAGGGATTGAACACGGGTCTCCCACATTGTAGACAGACACTTTACCATCTGAGCCACAGGAAAGTTCTTAAGAACTTAAGGCCATTGCCTTAAGATAAGCTACAAAACCTCTGGGTGCTTTTCAGTTGTCAGCCTTGCATGATCCATCTAAGGACTGCTGCTCAGTTCACTATAGCCTTGTGGGTCTTGTGGGCACAAGCCTCATTGCCTTTCAAAGCTAGATGTTTTGGGGATTCATCTCTCAGGTGCAGGTCTTAATAATTTGGGAGCCAAAAGTGGGGTCCAAACACTTGGCTCCATGGGGAGAAGCTCAGGTTTGTGAGTTTCCTCCTGATCCTGTGCTGCAGGGCGGGTTTATAGTGAGATTGTGTCTCAGCCTGTCCTTCCCATGTGGGATTTTCTCATTTGCCTGATGTAGGAGTCATTCATGTAATCTAGTGCAGGGTTTTGGATTTGGTGTGTTCAAGGGAAGACACAAGTTCAGGATCCTTTTCCATTGCGATCTTGAACTGGAGCCTTGTATTCTGGTGTTGAGGATTTAAGGTAGAATGGCTCTGAACCCATGGGAACCAGAGGAGAAGAGGCCTACGGGAGAAAAAGACAGGGCATATTCTGTGACCAGCCTCTCCCTGAGAAGTAGGGTGTGTCTGTTTCCCCTCCCCATGACTCTGGGCTTGAGAAAACATGGGCAAGTGACAGTAAGCCATTTTTAGACCTACTTTTTAAGAAGACTGGCCCTGTCCACCTTGGTCTCTTGGAGCTCTGAGTACCATGTTAACAACCCAACCACTGTGCTAGAAAGAAGACGGGGAGAAGCTCTGAGACTGTATGGAGAGGGGAACTGGCCCTGCTGGGCTCAGTCTTCCACTGTTACCACTGAGGGGCAGGAATGTGAGTGAAGTCACACTGGGCTTTCCAAGCCAGTCCAGCTGCATATGACTGAGTCACCCCAGATAATGCCACGTGGAGGAGAAGAATCATCCAGCTGAGCCCTGCCCAAATTCCTGACCTGTGAAAGGGTGCATAATACAGTGGTGGTGGTTTGAACAACTAAGTATGAAGAAGCTTAAGTGGCCATAGATGACTAGAGCATTGGCTGAAGGAAGAGATCCTGGCCGGTAACACCGACTCCCAGGTGTCCTGCTGCAGCCTTGGCAGGCAGTCGGGAGGCATTTGGACTTTTGCCTAGGTTTATACTTGGGAGCTGATCTTGTTTTGTTCTTCTCAGTCTGTCGCTTTAGCAAACAGACTGCAAAGACCTTGGGCATGGTTTTCCAACAGATGGGTTTAGAAGTATAAGCTGAAAGTCTCTTCTTTGACTTTCAATTGCTAAAAACAGGGACCAACTTTAAAATCCATGACTTCTATCTGCTCACTGGTAAAGATACAAAGCTGGTAGCAGGTTATTACAGCAACATCAGTAATGAGATGTGATTAGACCAGGGTGTAAAATTAACATTGTTGCAGTTTATCCTAAGGAGGGAAGAGTGTTAGATACAATATTTAGAAGTTGGTTTTAAAACAAAGATTTTAATTGGCTTCTGCTAAGCAAATGCTTCTCGGTTTTAAAAAAAAGGAAAAATTGGGAGTAGGGTGAGGTGAGGCTGAGAATTCTCAACCACTGTACAAATGGCTGCTCAAAGGATAACTCTATCCTTTTGGCTCGACCTACTGAGGAGCACCAAGGTGTCCAGGTATCTCAAGCCAGATGACCCCTTTGCCTGTAACACCTGGCATTTACATGCCATTCCGTTATTCAGAAGAGCTGGCCAAGAATTTTTGAAAGCTTAGAGGAGAGTTTCTCAGAATGGTTCAGGCCTAGGCCAGGGAATTGGAAATTAGGCCACCTCTCCAGGTGGTACTGATGCATTCTTAAGTATAGCTTCTCAAAGCCTCTTTACCTCCAGATTTGGCCTGCGATTAGACGAAGGTGTTTCTCTAAACTGAAACTTTAGGGAGGACGTCTATGTTTCTTCGGTGTAACATTTTCATTTGGGGCTGCATAGGTCTTTGTTCCTGTGTGAGGGCTTTCTCTGGTGTAACGAGCAGGGGTGGCAGTGGCGGGGTAAGGGTTGCTCGTTATGGTGGCTTCTCTTGTTCTGGAGCACAGGCTTTAGGCACGTGGGGTTCAGTAGCTGTGCACAGGATTAGTTGCCCTGCAGCACGTGGAAGCTTCCTAGACCAGAGATCAAACCCGTGTCCCCTGTATTGGCAGGTAGATTCTTAACCACTGGACCACCTGGGAATTCCAGAACATCTGTGTTGAATGTTGAAGCACTTTTCAGTTTCCTCTCTGCTAAAGGGTCCCAGGGGAGGTGGTTTCCTCTTAGTCCTCTGGCCTTTAGGACACTCTGTTGTCTTCCCTGGCTCCTAGGCCCACCCCATTTATAGCCCAGTGTCTGTGATGCTTATTTTCTAGATCCCTTTGGTGCAATGATCTATACAATCAGGTCATGCAAGGGGCCCATAGGTTGGAAATAATATAACTGAGAAAGTACAGAGTACGTACTGGCTCTGAAATTAGAGGCCTAGGTCTAAATCCCAGCTCTACCATTCACCAGATATTCAAACAAATGATTTGATCTCTCTGGGCTTCAGTTTCTTATTTCTGTAAAGTGGCAACAATTAGAGCACCCTCCTCACAGGGCTGTTATAAGTACTCAGAGAGCAAATGCATATATGGCAATTGTCTTTAATGGATATTATGTGATTAGATTGTGGAAGAGAAGGGGCTGGAAACCATGGCACATGAGGACAAGTTGAGAGAATAAAGAATTCTTATCCTGGGGAAGAAATAATATTGGGAAGACTTGATATTTTCCAACATATTGATGGTTATTACCTGGGAAGGGAAATCTGTATTTATGTAATTCAAAATGATAGGGCTGTGGGTAGTTGCAAAAATGAAAGGGAAATGGATTTTCCCTGAATAAAAGGCACTTTTTAAGAAGAGGAGGAAATGTAAAGATAAAATGTTCTGTGTCAGGAAGTAGTGAGCTTCCCATCACTAGATGTATTCAAACCCGCCCAGGTGCCTGAACTTGTGGCTGTGTGACGAAAAAGAGACTGACTACTGAGAAGGGAGGTGGAAATGTAACTTTGAAGATATGTTTCCACCTCGAGTCTATAACTCATGGCTCCAAGTTTATTTAAGGAGAGCAGAATCCACTAGAAAAGGTGATGAGATGGCATCTTTGCAAAGTGGTTCCTGGCCTCACTTAATTCTTGGCTTCAAGCCCGGGAAAGCACTTAATCACCATTGATCAACTAACTTGGAGACATAATCTTTTTCCTGTAACTTGCATCCACCGGTCCATTTTTCCCCGTCTCGTACCACAGGGATCAAAGCTGGTTTCTCCTTCACACCACAGTGTCAAGCATTTAAAGATAATGATCAGTAGTTCTGTATCCCCAAACGCCTCTATCCTCCACCGGATCTTTTCTCTTTTGGGGTAGAATTGTTTGCTCCCAGTGCCTGTATATGAAATTCAATGTTCATACTCCAACTGAATCTTTAATATTAAGCTAGACTGCATTTACAGCACATGTTTTAATAGGCATATCCTCATTAATTTGATATACCCAGGTGTCTCAGTGGTAAAGAATCTACCTGCCAATGCAGGAGGCACAAGAGACGTGGGTTTGATGCTTGGGTGAGGAAGATCCCCTGGAGGAGGGCATGGCAACCCACTCCAGTATTCTTGCCTGGGAAATCCCATGCACAGAGGAGCTTGAAGGGCTACAGTCCATGGGGTCAAAAAAGTCAGGTAACACGCATTAATTTTATCTGTGCCTACATAGGTCTGAATTTATCTTTGTACCAACTGCAACAGAAGAGTTTGCTAAGCATATTCATTGTCTTAAGATTGTGGAGCAATGCTTAAGCGGCTTAAGAGAAGTAACTTGTTCAAATACCCCTAAGTTCCTCAGAAAAATTACTAGGTCAGTTACAAATCCATTTCCACTCTTTACTGTGACAAGGGACCGAAGAACTGCCTCCAGGCAACTTTATTAATAAGCTACCTCTAGCTTGCTATTGGGAGAAGGAAATGGCAACCCACTCCAGTATTCTTGCCTGGAGAATCCTGTGGACAGAGGAGCCTGGAGGGCTGCTGTCCATAGGGTCGCACAGAGTTGGATACGACTGAAGCGACTTAGCATGCATGCATGCATTGGAGAAGGAAATGGCAACCCACTCCAGTATTCTTGCCTGGAGAATCCCAGGGACATAGGACCCTGGTGGGCTGCCGTCTATGGGGTCGCACAGAGTCGGACACGACTGAAGCGACTTAGGAGCAGCAGCAGCTTGCTGTTTGGACTTGAGTAAAATTCCTTTCTTAAATTTGTTTTCTCAGAGCTTAGATTCCCAGGAACACGGAATAGGTGAGGGTAGGGGTGTGGTGGGAGTGCCTGTGTGCAGGGGTGGCGGCTAGACTTGGTGAAGGAAATGACTCTCTTGGGTTTGGCATGAGCGATCTGGAGGCACACACTCAGATGTCCACCTACCCACCGTCTAGTTACATAAACGTGTGCAGTGAGTTGGGGGTATAAGGGCAGTAGGGAGTGGAGGTGTCAGTGCTGAGTGAGAGAACCCACACCCTCCCAGACATTTATACTTTTGCCTAGAGAGCTGGATTTGATTGATAGATAGCCATTTTGTGATTCTTTTCCTACATGCTGAGTTATAGAATGCATAGGAGAGGTGCTGTTGGGTGGGCTCATTAGAGATTCCTGCTGCTGCTAAGTCACTTCAGTTGTGTCCGACTCTGTGTGACCCCATGGACTGCAGCCTTCCAGGCTCCTCCATCCATGGGATTCTCCAGGCAAGAGTACTGGAGTGGGGCGCCACTGCCTGCCTGCTAAGTTGCTTCAGTTGTGTCCGACTCTTTAAGATGCTATGAACTGTAGTCCACCAGGCTCCTCTGTCCATAGGATTCTCCAGGCAAGAATACTGGAGTGGGTTGCCATGCCCTACTTAGGGGATCATTCGGACCCAGGGATCGAAATTGCGTCTCCTGTATCTCTTGTGTTCACAGGCAGGTTCTTTACCACTAGCCTCATTAGAGATTCAGGGGTGTTCTAATGTGTAAGGAGATCGGCTCCTTTAGAACAGAGCACTTTGGTTAAGGAGAGATGCCTGCATCCTAGAACACGACATGAGCCCTGTTAAGGAATGCATTTAACAACACAGAGTAAGATACCCAAAGCTTTGGGGATTTTGCCTGGGAGATCCATGGGTCCTGAGAGAGACAACTTGGAGGATAAAATGAATGGCATGTATTTGAAGGTGGGGCTGGCTGTTCTGGCAGAGCAGCTCTTTAAGGGGCATAGTGAGGTGTGCTCATTTAGAGGAAGTAACAGGAGGAGGATGTTTGAGATAAGCATGTTCACAGGACCAAAGGCAAGCACGGAGAAGGAGATTGATGAGAGGCATTATGAAAGGCAGGGCAGGTGAAAGCTCTCTTGGGTCCCAGGTATGATGGCTCAGATGTCCTAAGGCATGAAAGGGGAGATGTTGGATTTTTAAGGCTGAAGGACCAGAAGGGCTAATCTGAAAAGGAAACAAAGGAGCACAACACTGGCAGACTCTCTCCACTGGGGAGACGAGGGAGATGAGAGGAAAAGGAGGGCAGTGAGGGGACAAACAGCAACTAAAACCAAGGCTATGGATGATCTCTGAAAAGGCAGCTAGTGTCTTCGAGTCTGAGCTGCAGCCTACCTAAAGCACCCAGAGAAAAGAGCAACCCTTTCCTTCTCTCTGTACACAGGTGCAGAAAACGGCTGTGATGCAGCAGAGGGTTTAGGTAAAGATTCCTTAAGTTTGCAGCAGGTATGAGGGCAGTCGGGAAATTTGCTGGTCTAGTAACTTTTAGGTTTGATAGGTTCTTGGAGATTAGGGTAAGCAGGCTGGGCTGAATCTGGAAGTTCGTGACTGGGATTCAACGCTCCCAGCCTGGGACTGAGTCTCCCGTCTTCATACACCTGTGAGGACATACACTGTGCACTTGACCGAAGGTTCTCCCACTGGCTCCCAAGTTCAACCTCTCTAATCTCCTCAAGGTTACCAAGGTCATTCCTTGCTGACCCGGTAAGTGGTCTCTTATTCATGGTGGTCAGGACACTCCAGTGATGTTCAGGTAACATATGAATAGTTAACAAATAGTCAAATGGCAGCAAGTTTCATGCAAAGGAGGCTCTAAATTATTTTTTAGTACAAAAAAAAAAGTTCTTTATTTTGCCTAAAATCTCTTTATAACTTGTTTCCTCCTGCAATTGGTGTCAGCCAACCTGTCAAAATAATACTCAGGTGTCTGGACACTGTTAACATATTATTAACCGGGGGATTTTTGCAAAAAACTAATGCCTGTGGTTGGTGATTTTTTATGTAAGTGAATATTGAAATGTCTCCAGTCAGTAACATTTGGGTAACAAGACATTAATACATCCCTGGTTAGTAATGAGTTAAGAGCCTTGTGCTGTAGCATCTATTTGTCTTAATTACTAATAGGCATGAATATCCTCAAAAACCCTGCTTCTAAGTCATCACTTGGAAGTTGCAAAAAGTACTAAGTTCTCACTCCAGACCTGCTAATCACAGATCCTGGGCACGCAACCTGGTGACCCATGTTTTACCCAGCCCTCCAGGTGACGGTGATGCAAGCTTGAGAGTCCCTGTTCTAAAATGCACCTGACCAATATTAAGCAGAGTGGACGAACTCATTCTGGCTCTTCCATCCTTCTCCAATTAGCATGTCAGGGCTCTCTCTCAGAAAAATAACATAAAAGCCTGAACATATTGGAGCTGAGGACAGTGAAAGGCGTTTATTGAGTGCCTTGAATTTGCCAGCCACTGGCTTTACACACATGACCCCACTTAATCCTTAAAATAATACGAGATAAAATAGTAATTTTACCAGATAGGAAACCGAACTCAAAGCTATTAGGTAATTTACCTAAAGACACAGCTACTACATAATGGATGGGGTCTGCATGCGTGCCCAGTTGTGCCTGACTCTGCAACCCTTTCTTTGGACATTAGCACGCCAGGCTCCTCTGTCCCGTGTGACACTCCAGGCAAGAATACTGGAGTTGGTTGCCATTTCCTCCTCTAGGGGATCTTCCTGGCCTAGGGATTGAACCCATGTCTCCTGCGTCTCCTGTATTGCAGGCGGATTCTTTAATGCAGAGCCATGAGGGAAGCCCAGATGGGATTTGAGTCCAAGTCAGATGTCTTTATCAGAGTATGTTGATTCCTTATGGATAGCTCAGTAGTGGCATAATTCATACAGGGAAAAGGTAACCAATAACACTGTGCTATTACTCTTTTAAAATAACACAGCTCCTCTTTAACGATGCCTAAGTCTTTACTGTTTAAGCACATTTCTGACCAAAGTGGGCCACCATGCACTTCAGTCTCAATTTTGCTCACTCTGGGGAGACTGCACCAGGTAGCTACATGTGTCTGCTGTGCGACCGTCATCTGTCCAGGTCATTGTCAACTACACGCAAATGGCTTATGCTTGCTGGGCCTATTTCTTCTGCTCTTGTGTCACCATTTATATCTTCATGTACGGAGCTAGTAATCCAACCCAACCCAATCTGTTTACCACCGGCAGCAGATTCAAGAGCACAACCAACTGGCTCCTCCGGTCAGCTCAGAAGATCCTCCATCAATGCAGGTCAACAGCACTTTCTCCCAGAAACTGTCAACCCACACCCAAACCCTTCAGAAACAATGTGTAAACCTTCTAAACCAGGTAACACAAACCAAACAAAAAAAACCCTACTTTTTTACTTGCTAATTAGGGTATCCTGTGGCATCCAGTCTTAGCCTGTCTTATAATTCTAGAATTTATAGGACTGTTGAACCAAATAAAAGGAAGAAACTGTCTGCTGTCAATTAGCTGCACCACTGGAGAGGAACAGTGGCGTGGCAGATTTTAAAAATTTGGTTCCATTTGGCTTTGGAATGCATTATGATTTTTTCAGTAGATTAACTTTCCTAATTATATTTTGCACAGTCTAATATTAGCAGGCATTTGTATTCCCTGAGCATATAACATCTAACACTGAGAGCTGGGAGATGCAGTAGACGAGTCCAAAAATGTACTGGTCTCAAGGAATGACAATGTATGGAAAACACACATATGGATAATGAAGAGGGAACTAATTATAAAGTGCTCTGCAAATATTAAATCATAAGCAGAAAAGGCAAATCAGGAATTCTCTATGGATATGTGAATAGAGAATAAAAAAAATTTCTAAAAATTCTAAAAGGGACAAACTTTCAAGAATCATCTTGGGTGATATGGAGTGTGATGGAAAAATAAGGATACAAGGAGGGTCAGTGAGATATACCGGGTGGTCTTTCAAATAAGAATACCTCAAGCAATAATACCAAAGCGTTTTAAAAGAGCGTTTAAAATGAATTTTATTATTTGAATTTTACAAGTAGTCTTTAAAGGCTTCAAACAAGAACTCTGTTGCAAAACTCTAATAAATAGCTTGCCCCAAGTCCCCAAACAAAATGTAAGACAAAATAAAAACTAAACTCAGAAGGATAAGCAAGACTTCAGAATGCTTGGATGTTAGTGCTATTTCTCATTTACAAAGAAATATCAGGCAATGTACAATCTCCTTCATACAAGTCAAAGGGAGAAAGAGACAGACAATTGAGATCTTTACAAAGCACTCCGAAATCTTCCTATTTCCATGAGAGAAATGTCACCAGAAAGAAAAAAAATCCCATGAAGAAGTCACAATTATGAATGAATTTGTAGCATAAAAGTCTGGTGATGCGGGTTGGGGGAGAAGAGGGGAACTCCACCCCATTTTTTTTCAGGGATGGAGAGAGGAATGGGTGGAGATTATTTGGGGCAGGGAACTTCCGAGCAGATACCGCTGGATTGCTGAACATTCCCTTAGACCAGAGTCACCACTGAAGGGCGCAGGTGACAATTTGGTGACAACTGTGAAGGCAAGAAACAAGGCCACCAGGGGCTCTCCCGGGGCCTCTCAACACTAGTGACCCAGTGTCTCTGTTCTGTGCAGGACCAAGAGCCTTGGAACAATGGCCAGGGGCCCAAAGCAGCTGCATCACTAGACAAGAAAAGCAGCATATCAATCACTTCTGCAGCAGAATCCTGCAGCTGGCCACACAAGGATGCAGGAAATGCTGGGCAGAAATTGTACACGGGACATGCAGGTCTCAAAAGGCCATTCCATCACCACAGTCATTGCTCCTAACAAGTAAGGATTAAAGTTCACAATTCAACATTCATTTTTTTCCTAGTTACAAATACTGGTAAAGTCTTGCTTTGGAGAGAAGGATTTACTAATTCATCAGTAAGATCATTTTGAACAAGATAAAAATACAATTTTGCCACATTGATAACTTTAAAAATCTCAAACAGAAACTATCCTTTTGACCAAAATGCATACAAATCTTAAGATTTTTTTTTTAGTTTGGAGGAATTCTGAAACCAATTACTGTTTGGACCCAGGAAGCAATAGAAAGGCTGATTCCAATACAGAGGGACTCACTTAAGCCAAACAAAGGGCTCTGGCTCAGAGAGCACACAGCGCCTGGGACCATTTTCCCAGGGAAAGGTAGGAGAAAGTAGTGATGTCATAATGCAAGATGGAAAAGGGGCGTGGCCCATAGGCTCTGTCTCTGCCTCTCTCTGGTTCATTGATTTGTTAAGTACCCCAATACTGCTGATCTCTGTAAGACAGGGACAGACATCACTAGTTCATGCACAAGCCATTTGAGGGAGGCAGGTATTTTCTGAAAGCACCTCCCTCCCCAGGCATTTTTAGGAACAAAGGTAAGGAAATCCCCCTCCCCAAATAAGCAGTTTTAAAAAACTTTATTTTCCTAGGAACAATGACATTTGTCAGGATAACAAAGGAAAGCTTGGATTACCTGAAATAGATAAGAAAGAGCTGTAATAGAGGCAGATGGGCCAGTGTCGGGGGGCAGGGAGGGTCCTAGGCCCAGCTTCTTTTTAAATACATAACAGATAAAGATATTGTGCAAAAAAATAAAGACATTCACATTTTAGCAGTTAAACTTTTATTTTACTTTTTTAAAATTTTTATTTACCTTTTTCATTTTCTTTTCTACAAAAGGCAGATAATGATTGTTGATCTGCAATTGTCAGGCTGTGCACTCCCCAAAAGGGGGCAAAGTCGGAAGCTGGGGCAGGAGCTCAGAGGGCGCCTCCAACGGGCGGGACTAAGGGGAAGGCAGCCCTGCGGCCGCCTCTTCCGGCCTAGCTCATGTCGATGGTGTTGAAGACCCACTCTGTGAACTTCTTCAGCTTGTCGGAGGCATTCTGGGACTCCTCCTGCAGCCTCAGGTTGTCCTCTCGCAAGTGCTGAACCTCTGCCTGAAGGTGAGCTTTGTCTTCTTTTTCCTGGGAGGGTGAGCAGAGCAAGAGAACTAAGAGGGTGGTCCCATTCTGCCCAGCCGCTAGGCGTGGCTGTGGATCTGTGAGCCCCCTTCACGCCATTAAACAGCTGACACAGGGCCAGCTGCTGGGTCTTCATTATTGACCGGCGGATTTCTGCAGGAACTAAAGCCTATGGCTGACAATTTTTATTTTGGCCGGCCCAAAATTATTTCACTGACACTCTGCAGGTTATTATGTTCGATAGTTACACCTGATACACCTGTAAAGTCTTCTCCAGCATCGTGGGTTTCATTTTCATGTTCCATATCGGAATCAATCACTAAGGTTTTTTTGTCTTTTTGCTGGTCTAATAGTCACATCGTCTGAATCAGAAGTATAATTTGAAGAACTATTATCTTCTGAGACGCTAGTATATATGTCACTAGGACAAGCAGAGACAGTATCGGCATCAGAGTCACTGAAAAATTCTTCCTCAATTTCACAGTGCGTCATTTTTGAAAACTTTATGGAAATAAACTTGCGTTTATAACATACACAAGGTTGGAACAAAACCTAACAGCCAAATGTGAATGATAATGACAATCATACGGTGTATATGGTCACGTTAACTGTATCACTCTACAAGATACTGACACATCTCCGGTCAAGAATATGTTAAGATGTCCTCACCCAGGGAACAGGACTTCCAGAGAATGTAAACACATGAGTGCATAGTTTAATGTCTGTTAAGTTATAAGGGCTGTCTTAATAATATAAAGTCACTCAAGAAACCAACAGCAACTGGTTCTTTTGGTGGAGCCTGAATAACACTAGGGACGTGTGTGTGCATCTGGGCTGTGGTTCAGGGGTGAGGAGATTGGGATAGGGCCCAGAGGGGGCTGGCTGAGGTTTAAAGGCATTTTACCAATAAAAAGGAATGCTTTTTCTGTATACATATGACAATGAGAGCCTTCTCACACTGTGGAACCAAGCTCCAAGCAGACCCCTAAAATGTGTGTATTGAGAAAGCAGGGAGAACGCCCACAACTTATTCCACTGAAACTGCTGACAAAGGGTTCTCTCAGTTCAAGGCAGCTTGCATGGACAGGATAACCTGCTTGGAGAATATGTTTACCTTCTTCAGATCTTCTCGAAGCATCTTCAGCATACCTTCCAGCTGGTCCACTTTAGAAGCCAGAGTGGGAGAGGAATCTTTACTGCTGGGAACAAGAAACAAAAGACCATGTAGGCAGGAGTTCTCCGTGGCTGGGTTTGTTTGGTGTTTCTTTTCTTTTTTTTAAAGGAGTTGGCTGTATTTATAAAATGATTTTCAATGTCAAATTACTCAGTATGGTGACACAATGTACATTTTCATTTTTAAAAAAGGGAAATGGCAGTCTGAACAAAAGGTAATACAAGCGTAAACTACAGCCAATCAATAGCTTCCTTAAAGATTCTGCATCTTTGTGACAAAAAGATACGGGACAATACGTGAAAATGGTCTCTTTGGCAGCGCAAGAGGGGCTTTCTGGCAGATACAACTGTCCAACAGTGAAATGAATCTCTTTAGTGGCTTTAAGAAGAGTTACTCCTCTGTGTGTACCTGTTGGGTGGGGCAAGGCCTTATCTTGGGGCAACCCAGGTAAGTAAAGCCTGTGGCCACTCAACCGAGTGGCAGCTGGGTTATTGCGTCCATCTCTTAAGACTAAATATCTTTAAATATTAAAAAAATAAGACTACATCTTTCAGAAGTTTTTCATACGCACGTGTGCTCAACTGCTCAGTTGCATCGACTCTTTCCAACCCCACGGACTATAGCCTGCCAGGCTCCTCTGTCCATAGGATTTTCCCAGGCAAGAATACTGGTGTGGGTTGCCATTCCCTCTTCCAGGGGATTTTCCCCACCCAGGGATTGAACATGGGTCTCCTGCATTGGCAGGCAAATTCTTTACTACTAGTGTCTTAAGCTCTTTACTATTATGATCAGCAAACTCTAAGGCCCACAACTTTCTCCCATTTCATTTTAGTGCTAAAAATGCTTCTAAGCCAAAAGGAGAGGAGGCTAGGGGAAAAGAAACATGTGTAACCGGCTGGACAGACCACACAGCTGGGCAAGGGCCGGGAGACCTATCAACTCTTCTTCACTGACTCTTCTCTACTTGAATTCAAGCCTCCAAAAGTTTCTGGGTGAATTCTAGCCAAAGACACCACCTCAGCCTCCCACGAACAAAGAATCTGAAGGTTCCCATAGAGACAAGAGGCAGCTGCCTCTTTCCAGAGGTCAAGGGGAGGAAGAAGTGGCGACTGGACAAATGCTTGGCATCATGAAATAAGAGGTACTTTTCATTTTGTTTTTTAATTAAAATTTTTTTTTAACACCAAAAACATTCCATGCCACCATGCGCCTGTTGTAGATCTAAAATTAGCAGAAAACATGGACACAGCTTATTTAAAGTAAATTTACTTTTTCAAGTTAGAATTCCCTGACCTAAAATAAACTGTGTCCATGTCCTCAGCAGGCCCAGCATGGATGTCACAAGGCTGTAAATAAAATGGAATGATAATGACCTCCCAACTTCTAAGGCAGGATGACCAACTGAAACCTGACAGTGAATGGATTTTAAAAGGGAAGTGCTCAGCTGAAATCCACAACCTCACAGGCCGGTCTGGATGCACTGAAGGCCAAAGATGTGACAGAACAAGAGTGGTTCTGAGCAGAAAACACTGATGCTGGGGCCTGACTGTTCTTCACAAGCCACCGAGGCCACCCTCCCCCACCTTTGGGAGGGCTGACACAGCCACAGCAGGTTGTCAGTAACTCTCAGTAGTCTATCTTGACTTCTGAAGGTTTGCAAAGAAAAGTTCTGTGTCTGTGACTATACTGATCATCTTTAAAAACATTTAACTTTATTTGCATTTGCTCATCCACACCGAACAAAGACCTAGTCATCACCCTCATCTTAGGCTTCTACAGATCCTACAAAGATTTAAGAACTGTTTAATAACCCTTTCTCACGAGAAGTCTTTGCTCGCTCAGACTTCTCTTCACCCTACATTTAGGGCTCTCCTCTGGACTCTGCACATTTTTAAAAAAAGTTCCCAACAGCCAAATTAACCACCGTTTTACCTCCCTAACTGTCCCAACAACAGGATAAATGAAGCATCTGTCTGTTACACTCACAACAAAAGATCCATTACTCGGATACTTTCTCTGTGAAGAGTGTTTCCTTACAGACTTGCTTCAGTCTTCAGGCACAAGTCCCCAGTGTATTTGTACAATCTATGCCAACCTCACTCTTCCTGTTACTGGCTGTTTCTGACCAAGTTTTTATAGATGCCCGGATTCTTGTTGTTGTTTAGTCACTAAGTTGTGTCCGACTCTGTGACTCCATGAACTGTAGCCCACCAGGCTCCTCTGTCCCTGGGATTTCCCAAGCAAGAATACTGGAGTGGGTTGCCACTTCTTTCTCCAGGGGATCTTCCCAACCCAGGGATCGAACCCGTGTCTCCTGCTTGTTAGATGAATTCTTTACCACTGAGCCACGTGGGAGCCCAACACCTGGATTCTTAATCATCCTCAAAAGGTTTTAAGAGATTTCAAACTGATGAAATCATTCTGCATCAAGAGGGCTTACTATGACTGTTGGGATGCTTTTATATATAGAAACATCAAGCATTTATCCAACAGCCTCAGCATTTGCAAACTGATGGGAAAGTGAAAAAGTCAGCCTCTACATAGTTAGGAGAAGCCAGAGTCCATACTCTTAATTCAGCTATGGCTTGTCTTATTTTACATAAATCTTACTGACCCTGGTGACCCACTTCTAGCGTAGGTCTAAAGCAGAATGTTGGGAGTCGCTAAGATGCAGGCTCATTTACAAGCAGGACCTACTGACAGCTTCAAAATGGACAGACTCAGACTAAATGCATAGGATAAGTATCCAAGGATATTTAGCACAAACGGTTTCTCTTACTTAATAAACCCTGATAGCATAAATGTATTATGGCATTAAATAATGAATATTCATAATGATGACTAAGTCATCAAGAACAGTTTAAGGGTGTTTAGTTAGAATGCTTTGTAGCCAAATACTCTAAAGTGCAATGTCGGGCACTGCAGTGATGAGCTTCACTCAGGTAATCGGTGTGACCGCCATCGCCCCTTCCCCACACCCGCTCCGTCACTAGCGGAAGTGATGCATGGTGTAGAGTGGTGCCCTCACCACCGGGTGACTAACCTGCTGTATGACTTCATCTGGACAAGGGCCTGGTCCTCAAGCTGGTCACTGCTGGCTGCAGCACTCAGAGGCCGATGGTTTTCATCACTAGCAGCAAAGAACGAGGCTCTCTGGACTAGAAGGGAGAGGAGAAACCATTCAGCACTGTGGAACCACATCCTGGGCCCTCTCTATCAAAAGTCAAGAAATGACCGACACGCACAGTCAAACCTAATCACGGGGCAAGAATGCATTGGAAACTTTATCTTTCCCTTGTAGGAAATTTTTTTTTTTTTTTTACTGTTTTAGCTGGAAGAGGATAGTAACATGATTTCTCTTTTTAAAATAGTTGCTGTGACTTGATTTCTATTCTAGCTTACCCTTGCTTATAAAAGTTGCATTCTATTGTTTCCCTGGAAACAGGCCTTGTGCCAAATTTGCAGACCAATGCTTTCCACTCGGTGACAACACAAAATATATTAAAGAGCTAGTACTGAGATTCTTGAAGTATGTTTTCCAAAAAGACTCCTGGCCACCTTGGTGAGCTTTAGCTTAGGTTCACACCACCTCTGTTTCAAAAAAACACTCACTTTAAGTCTGAGCCAAGAAACAAAATCAAGTTTTAAAAGAATCTCTTATTAAAAAACCAAAACTTCTGTGCAGCAGCATGGATGGATCCAGAGACTGTTATACTGGGCTTCCCACGTGGCGCAGGTGGTAAGGAACTTGCCTGCCAATGCAGGAGCTGTAAGAGACCTGGGTTTGATCCCTGGGTCAGAAAGATCCCTTGGAGGAGGGCATGGCAACCCACTCCAGTATTCTTGCCTGGAAAAATCCCATGGACAGAGGAGCCTGGCGGGCTATACCATCCATGGGGTCACAAAGAGTTGGACATGACTGAGAGACTAACAACAATGACAACTGTTATATCCACAGAGACAGCGTTACTTTGAGTTTTTTCTATTTCAGCAGATCAGGCCAGCACTTATCTAATAAGGGCCTGCAATTACAAGGCCACTGGCTTAACGCAAGCACTTGCCAGTGGGCTGATGTAGGGATGAAGCAGGAGGAAAGTACACACGCCATCACTCCCCTGAGAGATGAGTGAGAAGGGCAGAGGGGCCGGGGCGGGGACAAGCATCCTAAGGATGCAATTGTGCATTGAGCAATGACGTCTTCATGATGTGATGAAAAACGCTCCCTGGACACGTGCTATTTTCAGTTAAGTGATAGCTGGGATGCCGCTGAGCTCTGCCCTTCCCAGATATGGGGAGGTGAGGCACCTGTGTTACGAATTCCCACTTAGGGGAAACCCTGGATTCCACCTGGTTAAAATCAACAGTGTGGGCCCTGAGTGTTTGAGAACTGCTAGCTCAACTGCTTTCTGGCTGTGCTGAAATGCGTGTGTTGTCAGCGAGTCCTGAGCACTGACACTGCTCCTGACCTGCTCGTGGCCCAGCCGGGATGGTCTGCGGACTCACCCTCGTAGGCCTTGGCAGCGTCCACCAGGTTGGACCAATCCAAGTCTGCAGCAGCGTCAGGCAGGGGCATCAGGCCGGGGTCGGGCATGGGCGGCCTGCGGGTCTCCTGGACGTCGGTGAGGGAGCTGTCCGAGGCCGAGAACTCTCCTGTAGGAATGGATGGGGATAAGAGGCTTCAGGCCCACTGGAGACCCACTCAAAGTTTTACCCATTCTCTGTGACCAAAGCAGATAAGTCATTTGTTACCTGGAATCAGTTTCTAGTCTAACAGACCATTAGCGGTCACTCTGAAGCTGAGCAGAACTAGGAACTGACTTCCTCCAATCTTAATTCCTTTTTGTGTAACCTCCCAGTGTCCCATTTCTAATGGTGTGGGTCTGGGAAAAGTTAGTTCTGCACTGAGGTAATGTGTCTGCTTTCACAGGAGCTACTTGTCTAACAGAGAGACCCAAGGAAGCTTTGGCACCTCACTTTTCCTCTCAGAGTCAAGGGATTCAGGCTGGGGTGAAGGGACCTACTTCATCAGAGCGCTGGATTTTGCAGCCAGACCAGGGAGGCTTGGTGATGCATATTTGAGGGGACCGTAAAGCCAATCTTTATCTGCCTTGGAACCTGGGATCTGACTCCCTCCATGTGGACTCTCTGCGTCCCTGGGACTGCTGAGGGACAGACATATCCCTGGCTCGTGTCTGCCTTGTGTCCCAGGGATGGTCCACTGGTTTCTGCAGTTGGATGTATCCAGGATAGTGTGAGAACCAAATTAGAGCATGTGAGAGTGGGTGCTGGGTCGCTCAGTGGAGTTAACGTCGGTTCACTGGTGTTGGCATCCTTTTCTTTCCCAAGGACACGCTAAGCAACTCTTGGCATCGGTTTTCGATTTACAGCAGTCCGACATCCCAAACCCCTTCTAAGGTGGCAATTTTTAAAAACACAAATATTAACCTATTTAACACTCAGTAACACTCGGTCTCTGCTTAGCCTGGGGATGGGCAGAATGAGTGCAATGAGCCCCTCTGTGCAGTGGAGGGCACACTGCCACCGTTTAGGTTCACAGAGGTGGAGGAGACGGGCACAGAGCTCAGGAAGTGCAGATGCTCTCACTGGGACAGAAGCTGTGAGGGCAGAGCGGGTGCCTCCATGGGAAGGGCCGCCTCATAAAGTGACCATGACACTATAATCCGCTCAGACACGGGGCCAAAAGCGAGGCTCTCAGTTAAAATCTGTAAGTGACTCTGGAAGTAACTGTTTACAAGGAGTTAAAAAGTTTTGCCAATTATGATAGTCTATAAACCGGAGTATATTTAGTGCTTGCTTTCCCTTGCAAATTACATAAAGGACTGCTCTGCAGTGCAGCTGCTAGTTATTAATGTGCTTAAAATTACCAGAACTATGAGAAAATGGAAATCAACAAATACTGCCTGATATTAAAGGCTCAGTTCTATTTAAACTTGCTCCCACCAAGGGTAAGAAGCTGGAATAATTTTTTAATCAAAAAAAATTGAAGTAAAGTTGATATATAATGTGTTAGTTTCTGGTGTGCAGCAAAGTGATTATGTATATATACACACACATTTTTCAGATTCTTTGGAATAGACAGTTTTGTTATGTCAAACACAATCTTTCTTTTTTTTTTTTAATCTCTGGTCCTAAATTTCCATTTGGAAAAAAAAAAGAAGTTTCCTATTCCCCAAATGCATCTCGGTGGTGGTCATACACATGAGGTCAAGGATGGCAGCCCACCAAGGACCGCTCAGATTAGGGCATGGGATCACTGAGGCTGCTGCCTAACTGTCGGGAAAGCAACAAG
>NW_011494811.1:284821-291209 GCF_000754665.1 Bison bison bison
GAAAGCAACAAGAGGTGATGGAGGGGCTGCGGAGGGCGGGCTGCCCCTCCCCTTCCTCAGGGCCAGCCCTTCAACTCCAGGCATCCTCTGCGGGACAGTAAAGACGGGTGGGAGGCCGGTGTCCAGGCTGCTGTCTTAGCATGTGAGCTTCTAGAGGACAGGGCCTACTGTGACATGCCACATGCAGACAAAAGCTTCCCAGAGGGCTTGTTTTTATCACTATAAGGTTAAAACACAAAAAGTGGTGAAGTGAAAGAAGTATTTGACGTAGGCAGGAAGTTGTACGAGGAATGGAATGGAGAGAAGGGGAGAAAATAAGGTGACTATTTAGGTCACCACGAGGAGGCGCTTCCTAGTGTCCAGATGGTCAAGTGTGGTCAGTTCACGTGTCTACTTTGATCCGTTGAGGGTGGACTTTTAGAGCAAAGAGAAACCAGGTTCACGCTGTAGGTGGACCTCCTATAAAGAGGGAGGAGAGAGAAGCTGGTGTGACCCTTGAGGGATGTCTGCCCCGGAGAAGGGGACTGTGTGGGGAACAGGACCGAGATGAAGAGGGACAGTCATGGACGTGGGTTAGGGGTGCAGGAATGATGCAGGGAGGAAGCAAACTAGGGAGGCAGGAGATTTAAAATACTGCTCCAGTGCAAACTGTTACACATAGAATGGATAAAAACGAGGTCCTACTGTGTAGCACAGGAACTACATTCAATATTCTGTGATAAACCGTAACGGAATTTAAGAATATATACATAAAACAATCACTTTGCTATGTAGCAGAAATTAACACAATGTTGTAAATCAACTATACTCCAATAAAAATGTTTTAAAAAATGACATTTTGTCATCTGCAATAACATGGATGAACATTGAGGGCACTGTGCCACTGAAAAAAGTCAGAGAAAGATAAATACTGTATGATCCATCTCACTTATGTGTGGTTATGTGTGGAATCTAAAAAAACGTGAGCTCATAGTTACAGAGAATAGGTTGGTGGTTGCCAGAAGGAGGGGTGGGGGTAGTAGAAACTGCTGGAGGGACTCAAAAGTACAGCCTTGCAGTTATAAGGCATTCGTGGGGATATAATCTATATCATGGTGACTACTGCTAATACTGTATTGCATATTTAAAAGCTACTACAAAAGTAAATTTTAAAAGTTTTCATCAAAAAGAAAATTTTTCAACTGTTAAAACTTAAATTTTTAAAACCTTTTAAAACTTTTAGTTTAAAAACACTTTTAAACTATGTGTGGCAGCAGATGTTAATCTTGTGATCATTTTGCAATATATACAAATATCAAATCGTTGTGTGGGACACCTGAAACTAATCCAAGATGAGTCTTGTGGTCTGGTGAGGCTCAGGGTCCGTACCCTGTGGCTGGGATTCTAGGTGAGAGGCTGAATGGCGGGGCAGGGAGCCCAGATAACCTGAGCAAGCAAGCAAGCAGGTCTTCCTCTAATTACCATCCTCGAGCAAACTGAGTGGCAGGTGTTTTGGGGGACACGGGTCATCAGCAGCAGGGCTGTTAGCTGCAGCTGAAGACAGGCTTACCGTGTAAGGACTTCATTCCCAAGGTGTATGAAGGCCTCCGCAAAGGAAGAGACGTGGGGAGAGAAGGGTACGTGCTACTGAAAAGGACGTCGTTGGGCAGGGCCTGGTCCAGAAGTGAAGCCCTCGAGGTGAAAAAGTGCTCTCTCTGGCCGCTGTAGATACTCTCGTCGGACAGCGTTCTGTGCAAGGCCCGCCTTGACGTGGGGGTGGTGGGAAAAGGAGACTGAGGGGAGGAGAGCGCGTGGAACTGAAAAATAGCATCAGGACAGCAGAAATCAACTTTCTGGGTCACACACCCAAGACCCGGGGTGCAGGATAGGTGGGTTAGCAAAATCACTCTCATAGACACAACCCTTCAAACCTGGAGCCCAGAAAGGAGGCCTCAGGGTCCCCATCTCTACACCCCCAAGGCCAAAATCAGAGTTCCTGGTCGACACAGCCTCACCGCCCAGCATGTCAGCTGCAGCTGAAGAGTGCTCAGTACAAGATTCAGATATGGGATGAAGCGGATGCATCACTATTGTGTCATGGTTACAGCAATACTTTAAGAACAGACAAATATGGGTTTTATTTGAATCCCATGTCATTGACCAAATCATGTTATTGCTCGGAACCCAATTCCTCATCTATGAAATGGGGGCTTGTTTATGAAATGGGGGCACGGAAGTGCTCAGGATTATTCTGAGGATTCCAAGCAATGCTGGATTGATCACAGCGGCATGCATCAGTGGTGTTCCGAAATTATGTTATGGTCCCCAAGGAAACAGCCACGACGCTGGAAGGTATCCTCAGAAGCCTGTCAAGCGATGCGTGTTTGCCAGGCAACAAGAGCCTTTGATCTTCACAATACGGTCACTCAAATAATAGGTGGCTCTTGAAAGCTCAAACAACTAATATTATTTTTAATGAGCTTGGGAGATTATTTTTTGAGATGGATTTCTATTGGTGAAATAAAACTAGGGAAGCTATCTTTATAAAAGACAAGTATATATATAGTTATATAAAATGACAGAGGCTCCGGATGGCTGTATCTCTTGTTAACGTCTTTTGCCCTTGTGACCAGATTCGATTTTTATTTCAGATTTTTGTGCAAACAGCAAGTTTCTGAGAAATCCATTCGTGAAGGAAAAAAACAGACACGTTAACAATGTTGAAATATCCAGCATCCTGCAAGCCAACAGGGTATGTGGTCTGTTAACGGAGTTATCCTTATTCAGCTCCTCTTAGTCGACTGTTCACCTTGGCAGGGAGAACAATGTGGGGAACAGGTGAGGATGTGAGTAGGAGGGCTGAGTCACTGCTGGCAGGAAGCCACCGTGAAACTTTCCGTGCCGCTTTGAAGGGACAGAGAATGATACGGCAACAGCTCCATCTAGGAGGCTGAGAACAGAGCTGATGCTCAGACTCATTCAATGGTCTCTGTGGTCTAACACACTTCCATCCACCAAGTCAAGGGCTGATCAAGTCAAAGCGGTCCACAATGTGGCAGGCACAGCTGCAACATCCATATGAAAAAAATTATTAATCAAATGCATTGTAAATGAGCTCCAAGTGTAGCCGATTGTGTTTGCTTTTTAAAATTCATGGTGAGTTAAACCCAAAGTACATATGTGCTTACCTTGAAAACTAAGCTGCTGTGATAAATTCTATGTGGGTCTGTAAGAGAGCAGGGACTTGGTGTGGAAATGATGATTTCCTTTTTCATTTCACCCACAAGAGTGGGCGTTAGAGAGGCTAAGTGGCTTGCCAACTGTAAATTAAGAGAGGAAGCAGGCCATCTCACTCCACCTGCCCAAGGTTCCAGAACTGTCACATAGAGCTCCTGCCTACCAGCCCAGATCTCAGATCTATTAAAAAAAACTGCTCTCCATCTTTTTGGCACCTTTGGGTTTGGCCAAGGGATTTCCTTTTCCAGTGAATATCCCCACCCTGATAAATTTACAGAAGAGAGAATTTTCACCAGTTCTAATTTCAGCCTCTTTGGGAAATATTAATATACTTCAAGGTAAACAGCTACTTGAAGAGATCCTTTGGACAGCATGATTTATTAAGTTATAACATCTTGCACTAAAGGGAGGAGAGGGAAGGAAGTGGTCTGCCTAGATATTTTCTGTTAAAAACTAGCAGGACTAGTCTGGTCCAAGCACACGCGATGGCTCCCACCTTCAGTCCCCTGCAATTCTAGCCTCAAAGGTGTGTGCACCTACCCAGTTCCCTAGGGCACCCCCTGCCTTCCCTGGGAGGTTATACTGATATCGCTGAGTGGTGCTGCCCTGTGCTGCCAGCCCCAGGAAAGAACCACAACGCAGCGGGTGGCAGACTCAGAAAGGATAATAGAGAGCATTTAGGAAGGGAGATATCAACTCTGTTACAAGGAGCCCTAAGGGCTCCTCCCGGCATCACTGCCTGGGGAAATGAGGTGTTCAGGAGGGACCCAGGAGCCCAAGACACTCCATCCTTGCTATCGGAGAAGTTCTGCCATCTCAGTTCTAAGTACTGGGCTTCCGTGTGTAACTGTTAGTAGGAAACAAAAGGATTCTTAAACTTTAAAATCATTTGGGCACCACTGATCAAGTCTGATCGAGCTAGGCCTAGAGAGGTGGCCTCTTGCATCAGGGTCCACCTCCTCCCTCTCACTCTTTTCACGCGCCCCGGCTCTCAGTGAAACGGATCACTCTTGCACTTGCGATAAACAAGTACCATCTCTTCCTAAACGCTAGGCGCCCGCGTGACACCTCTTCCTTTGGTCTGTATCTGAGAGTGTTGGCTGGAGAGCAGGGCTCTTGGTTTGCACTACAGTTCTGTTCACTCGCCGGACTGCATTCAACCCTCGGGGAGAATATGGTGATCCCAGCTCTGCCTGCCAATGAGGTTTCTCAGAACGTTACAGCTCTGCCATCTTCCTTGAGATACAAGTTTCACAGCAGCTGCCTGGAGGTTCGCAGCCGCCCCCCTCCCAGCTCCAGCCTGCCCAGCAGAGCGTGGCCACGCCCTGCAGCAGTCGTCTCCCTCTGCTGGCAGACGAGCCTGGGAACAATCTGTCAGTTGACATTCATGGTGGCTCACAGGTAGCCCTTGCCAATGTGGTGTGAGTGGGTTCCAAGGATCACCGCCCAGGGTAGGATACTCCTTGTACCCTGAAGCCTGATGCAGTGGCTTGGAGCCCTGAGCCAGGCATGGCCGGGGAGACCTCGCAAGGGAGCACTGGCCTCACTGACACAGCAGAGGCACGTCGCTCACATGAGTCTCAGAAGACACACAGAGCTACTTAGCTGAACTCATCTGAAGCCAGATGAAAAAGGATGACACGAGAGAGAAAACAGCACTTTTCCAGCTCCTGCTCCCAGCCTTTTCCCCATAATAGTTCAACCAGCAGAAGCACTTTCTTTGCAGAGGGTCTCATGATAATATAGTCACCACATAAAGCATGTGCATTCCTGTTTCAAATAGGAATGTTAAAGTAATTCACTTTGGAAATAAAAGCCAAGACCTGGAATGAGGGCAAGACAGACATTTGCTTTCAATTATTTTCACTGCAGGAGTAAATCAAAAGAAAGAAAGCTCTGAGCTTACCCCTTTCCAAAAATGTTAAACTAAGGATTGGAGGAAAGATTCCTTTCAGGGCAGATTTTATTTTCCTTTAACCTCAGGAAAAATCTGAAATAATTTTGAAACTGGTAGTTAAAAATTTTAATACACCTCTTTGGTTTTTGATGGATAAAGAAAGAAGTTTCAAGTACTATCTTTTGCGGGGTTGCTAAGGAAACCATTTGTGCCCTGGGTGATGAGTCAGAACTGTTAAGTGCTGGCTTATGAAACAGAAATGATAGAAATCCAGAATGTTAAGTCTTTAAAATGATTTATGATGTTAATGCTTATGTTAATAACTCAGTGATTTCTCTGCAAAACCCCAGAATGGTCTTTGGAGTACATTTCATCTCTGGAGACGTTGATCTGTCAGTTTCAAATGTATACCTGACCTATCTAGAGGAACGCACACACGTGTGTGGCACACTCACACAAAGAGGAACGTGTGTGTGCACAGGAACTGGAATGGTGACGAGGAAGCCCAGATGAGACGAGACCACACGGCTCATCACTCTGGGCACGTCTCTCGCCCTCTGAGGATGGTAAGTGGTTAAGGAAATATGTCAGCTTCCACTTTGCATCAATTCTCAATGGCCCTCTTAAACTAAGCTTTTTAGTCACTTCAAACAGACTACAAATCATTTAACTGAGAACACAGAGAACAGAGAACATCAAAGTGTGCACCCACGACCCTCTGGAGCGGTGGACTCTCTTCTCGTGGGCCCACCCAGTACACTCCAGACAGGAACATGTTATGCTATGTGTAAAATATAATACCTTTAGGCCCAGCTCAGCCAACACCAGCTGCTGGCTCATTTGGGAGTGAGCTGGCACACTTTAGAGACAAGAAAGCAGAGCCTGAGGTGGGCTTGAAGGGTCTGCCCAAGGTGAGGTGGGTAGAAAAAAAAATCTTTCCGTGTGGTCATGCAAACGTTTGGCCACTGACATACCCACAAACTCTGAGCAAGTGTTCAGGACTTGATGGGGAGGGAGGCTGGGTTCTAGAGAAGGCATTTCTAGTCTGGCATTCTGAGAGCGGAGAGAAGGCCTTCTGAAGAGAGTCTGGAAAGTTCTTCAGGTAAACGCACAAACTCTGTCTGCTGGACTCAACGGCAAGCAGTGTATGGCTGGTAGGTTTGCTGGCCAGGGGCAGGGGCAGACGTGAGGCCAGAGTGCAGGTGCTGTGGGCGCACGCGGGGCAGGGAACACCCTGGGGGCTACTGTGGGAGGAGGACCCTGTGGACAGAAGCA
>NW_011494811.1:291309-299943 GCF_000754665.1 Bison bison bison
CTGCAGCCCTTTCAGAAAACTTTCCATCCGACAACAGAGCCATGGGTGGTCTGCAGAGTTCCGAGAAGCAATGTCGTCTGAGTGACAATGTCAAGAAAGTATAGCTTGTGCATCGTAAGTAGGATACAGTGGAAGATAAGGAGCCTTGGGGGTGGGGACAGGTTACTATAAACCCAGACTCCACAGATGTGGCTGCTGGGATAGGACATTTGGAAAACACATGAACTAAATATTGAGACAGTTGGGTGATGGTGGGACGGAGGGTCTGACGAGGAGGAGCTGGGAACCACCACTTCCTGGAGAATGTAACTGCCCTGTCCAGCCTCTCCCTGACTGCTGTTCACCCCAAGGCCTGCTCTGTACCTTAAAATTCTTCTGGGAGTCAGGGGTTGGGCTTTCCAGGTCAATGAGCTTCTTGAGATCCTCCTCAATGGTGGACTTGGAGGTCGGCTTCGGGGACGCCCTGAGGTCCCTGGTGGAGGCACGCAGCCTTGGGTGGGCTATTTCATTGCCGTCACTCTGATGACGCCTTGAAGGAAGGGGAAGAGAGGGGAGAAGTTAATTTGATGAGGTGGACTCAAGGGTGTGATGGGGTCTGAAAGAGGTAAGTCAATGGAGAGCTATTAGAAGAGAGAAAAGGAGAATTACTTCTGTTCAATTATATTAAGAATCTATTTGGATAAGTGCTTGTAAAGAGAAACAAGACCAGTTTGAAATACAAAATAAAAAGCCTGATGAATAAATCACTCTTTCACAGGAAACTATAAACTCCACTAAGCCAAAATTAGCAACAGACTTACTAATAAAAAAGACCACAGGGTATGAGTCCCAAATGCAATCTCTATAGAAACAAAACCAATGTCATTGACTGAATCCTTTATTTTTTGCTGTACTATTTTGTCAAAAGTTCTTTATGTTCAGAGGTGGTCACTTACTTTCTAATAGTCCCTCCTGGGCCAGTTAGGAATTACACGGGAAGGCTGTGATTAATAGCATCAAAGGGACAAGTGTGGTCTTAACACCTAAGGGGCGATTATTCTGAAGTTTGTTCTTCAGACAGACTCTTTCCTAGGAGACTTTGAGATTCTCAAATCTGACGGTTTTGCAATACATCTTATTTAAGGAATGTGGCAGAGAAACAATTTAAGACACGTTTCACGTGGGAGGAAAAATAACTTCCCTACCAAACCACCCTCTCCCCAGTCTTGAGCCCAGCCTCCTCTCTTGCAGGAAATTGTTCTGTTCACTGTCATGTGAAAAGCAAAACACCCGGCAAGAGCAGCAACAGAGTCCTTACTTTCTGGTGTCCATAAATCCCACGGAGTTTATGGTTCCTTCGGGTTTCTTCCATCCGATCAGGTACTTGCTGGTAGCGCCCTGGCGGGGGTAGAAAGTCCGAGGACCGGAGGAGGAGGACGAGGAGGATGAGAAGGAAGGAGCGAGCTGCGGGGGGGTGGCCGGGTGAAGCTCTTCCTTCGGTGAACTTCTGGCGCTGGTGAAGACCACCGGGCTGGCGGAGTGGCGCGAGCTCATGGTACTGAGGAGAGGCGGGACAGAGACAAAGCGGCCGGGTGTGTGTGTGCCTGCGGGGGTCGGCCTGTCAGCCATAAAAGCATCGTCCAGGACGGGTTACGGCCGGTTACAGAACAATGAGTATTTCATAAAATATTAATGGGGCTGGCTGGCCTGCCTTCGCCTTTTCGCTTCAATTTAAATGTCCACTGTCAAAGTACAACATGGTGACGGGGGCTTCTTCTGCACTTTCAGTCAAAAGTAAAAATGGTTAAGACTGTCAGGGACACTCTGAAGTACACCAGCACCACTGAAGTGTGGTACAGAGAAGTCTCGCAGAGGCATGTGTGTGTGTGTGTGTGTGTGTGTGTGTGTGTGGGCAGTCGGGGGGAGCTGGCAATAACAGGCCTGGCAGTATCAAGAGCTCCCTGTCCTCCCTTCCTCAGAACTCAGGGGCACAGTGACATTCCCGAAGCCTGAGCTCAAGAGGGGAGAGAAGACTGAGCCAGACACGGAGCTCTCCATGTGCTCACGCCCAAGGCCAAAGGGGCATCCTGAGGTCTCCTTCCCCACGGCACCCGGTAGTAACACTCTCTAAAAAGCTGTTTATCAGATTAGACCATACCCCCACTTTACATCACACAAAGTTAACTCACAATGGATTAAAGACTTGAATGCAGGACCTAAAACAGTAAAACTCCTAGAAGAAAACATGGGCAGTAAGCTTCCTGACAGTCATTTTTTGAATCGGACACAAAAATCAAAGGCAACAAAAGCCAAACTAAACAAGACAGACTACATCAAACCAAAAAGCTTCTGGGCAGCAAAGGAAATCACCCACAAAGTGAAAAAGCAACCTACTGAACAGGAGAAAATATTTGCAAATCATGTATCTGATGGGGGTTAATATCTAAGGGGTTAATATCCAAAAAAATATAAAGAACTTATACAACTCAAGAACAAAAAAAGGAAACAATCTGAATTTTTAAAAAATGAGAAGAAAATTTGAACAGACAGTTTTCCAAAGAAGACATACAGATGGCCGACAGGTATAGGAAAAGATGCTCAGCGTCACTAACCGTCAAGGAAATGCAAACCTGAACTGTAGTGAGAACTCACACCTGTGAGAATGGCTATCATCATCAGCAAGCTAAGAAATGACAAGTGTGAGCGCAGATCTGGAGAAAAGAGAACCCTTGTGCATGACACTGCTGTTGGCAGCGATGTGGATTGGTGCAGACACTGGGAAAACACTATGGAGGTTGCTCTAAAAATTAGAAAACCAAACTCCTAGAAACAGTGGGTGTCAAAGGCAGAGGCTGGAGAGTGGTGGGTGAAATGGTTAGCGTTCAAAAGGTACAAACTTCTAGTTATAAGATAGATAAATCCTAGGGATGTAATATTAGGCGTGATGACTAAAAATGAAAAACTGCTCATCACTGGTGTATTTTAGACTTTGGTTAGAAGTTACAAAATTCAAGTTCTGAAGGACTCAAGGAGAAGACTGCTTATTGTACTTCTAAAACTCAGGCAGGATTTTCAAAACTGGAGATGAAAAGTTTAAGGTGATGTCAGACCTGCTGCTGCTGCTGCTAAGTCGCTTTAGTCGTGTCCGACTCTGTGCGACCCCACAGACGGCAGCCCCCCAGGCTCCCCTGTCCCCGGGATTCTCTAGGCAAGAATACTGGAGTGGGTTGCCATTTCCTTCTCCAATGCATGACAGTGAAAAGTGAAAGTGAAGTCTCTCAGTCATGTCCGACTCTTCGTGACCCCATGGACTGTGGCCTACCAGACTCCTCCGTCCATGGGATTCTCCAGACAAGAGTACTGGGGTGGGGTGCCATTTCCTTCTCCAGATATCAGATCTGGAGGGCCTTTGATTGCAGGATTTCCATAGTTTCTTCCTAGTGCTCTCATGGGACCTACATTCATATCTCTTGATCCCAGCTGAGTTATTCAACTTAGGCTGAGATCTAAGACAAGTCACTCCAGTGGAGCTGGTTACTGAAGGTTTAGTTAACAGGATGTTGTGTCAAAGCATTCCTCAACAGCACTTGCACTGGTCAAAACCTAATGGTCCTGCTCTGAATAAAGCATGGACTTTGGTTAATAAGAATGCATTGACAGTGACTCCTTAGCTGTGACAAATGTATGATAGCGATGTAAGATGATGAGAACAGGGGAAAATGGGCAGAGGAGGGTACATGAAAATTCTTTGGACTCTCTTTGAACTTGACTGCAAATTAAAAATGACTCTAAAATAAAAATTTCACTATAAAAACTAAGCAAAAACCAAAAAAAAAAAAAAAAATACAATAAAAAGTAAAACCCTAATGGTCCAGAGATTTTATATATATATATATATAGTGTGTGCATATACACACACATATACACGTTATATTTATTTTCATATATGTGTGTGATATACACACACATACATATATGAAAATGATTCCTGAACTTCACCTCAAAACTTGCATAAAAATCAATTCCAATTGGACATATATTTAAATGTATATCCAAAGATTCTAGACTGTACCATGGAAGAATATCCTTATGACAGAGTCAGAGGTTTCTTTAACAGGATCATAAATGAAATGATTGAAACTCATTAAAATTAAGAACTTCTATTCATCCAAAGACACAGAGCAGGAGAATATACATAAAACACATATCCAATAGTGGGCTCTTATCCATACATAATTAACTCCTAAAAATTAATGAGAGACAAACCAGCAGAAAAATGGGCAAAGATCTGAAAAGGAATTTCACAAGATATCTCAAAGCCATTAAATATGGGTGCTTAACATCATCAGTTATCAGAAAAATATAAATTAACTCCACAAAGAGGGATCACCTACTAGAGTGGCTAAAATTAAAAAGACAGTATCAAATGCTAGAAAGGATGTGAAGCAACCAGCACACTCTCATACTGCAGGAGGTACTTGTTACAACCACTTTGGCAAACCGGTTCACAGCCTCTGCTGAAGCTGAGTATATGTAAATCCTACGCTAGCCATTCCGCTCATAGGTATATACTGAAAAGAAGTACATTCATACATGTATCAGAGGACATGTACAAGAACCTGTAACATCCTCAAAGCAGAAATACTCCAAATGCTCAATAACAGAATGGATAAACAAACTGGTGTGTGCTCACAATGGATATATAATACAGCAATGAAAATAAATGAACACTCTGCAACACAGACAAATCTCAGCAACGTAATGTTGACTTAAAGACACCAGACACAGAATAATACATATGGGATGATTTCACTGACATGAAGCCCCCAGATAGGCAGAGTGAGTGTGTGACTTTAGGATTCAGGGTTGTGTTCAGTTGGGGAGGAAGGGGAGGTGCTGGGGAGGGGGACATGTGGGAGGGAGGGTGTCTGGATGCTGGTCAAGTTCCAACAAGTTCTTGATCTGGGTAGTGATGACATGTGTAAGTGCACTTCGGGAAAACCCACTCTGATGTACACTGATGGTCTGTGCCTTTTTCTGTATGTCTGTTACACTTTAATGAAAACATGTCCACAAAAACAAAGCAAAAATAGATGACTTGAAAGGAGAAGGCTAAATCAGTCCCTGAGGCTCTGCAACAGACTGGAGACAGCAGGACACAGCTGGGGTAGGGGGGTGGACAGGATACAGGGCAAAGATGATCTCAAGGGTTTTCCACACTAACTGGGCCTTAAAACATCCGATTAAATATAACCATCTCCTTTATTTCTGCAACTAAAAAGGAGGAACCAGGTCCAAACTTTACAAAAAAATATCATCTTAAAAATGAGTAATGAAGGGGACTTCCCCAAGGAAGGACTACCAATAGTCCTGTGGTCAGGACTCCGCCTTCCAGTGCAGGGAGTGTGGGTTCGATTCCTGGTCCGGAAGCTAAGGTCCTAAGTGCCTCCTGGCCAAGCAATGTTGTAACTAATTCAATAAGCCTAGCCATACTCTAATAATCCTTCTAACAATTTTTCCCCCAAAGATTTTTCTATTTAGGGAGAAGGGGAAAGAGAAGACCCTTCATAAGACCCTTCATAAAACCTCCAAGGACAACATAACTTTAAAAGCAATGCAATCTCATTTAGTTTTTACCTCTTAACAATACTCCATTTGTCTGCTTTAAGAATTAAAGAAATGCAGAACTCTTCCATAAGCGCAGTATATTAAGCCAGTGAGAACAGAATAGTAAGAATAGGACTCTGTTATGCAAAAGAGGCAAAGTGGAAAGATGAAACAAGGGGATGGTGAAAGACACATAAAGATATAGGCAGGCAAACCCATAGATAATAACACCAGAAATCTAGGTTAACTGCAAATGCATTATCCACATAGGGAGCATCAACACTGAGAAGTTTCTGAAATAGTAAGAGAACATAGCCTTTCAGTTCTGTTCAGTCGCTCAGTCGTGTCCGACTCTTTGTGACCCCATGAATCGCAGCACACCAGGCCTCCCTGTCCATCACCGACTCCCGGAGTTCACTCAGACTCATGTCCATCGAGTCAGTGATGCCATCTAGCCATCTCATCCTCTGTCGTCCCCTTCTCCTCCTGCCCCCAATCCCTCCCAGCATCAGAGTCTTTTCCAATGAGTCAACTCTTTGCATGAGGTGGCCAAAGTATTGGAGTTTCAGCTTTAGCATCATTCCTTCCAAAGAAATCCCAGGGCTGATCTCCTTGAGAATGGACTGGTTGGATCTCCTTGCAGTCCAAGGGACTCTCAAGAGTCTTCTCCAACACCACTTTGGGGTCCTGTAAAGTCATGTGACAGGTGTGCCACTATCTGTTAGTTACCTAGCAACAAGATCTAATCTTTGGTTAGCAGATTTCTTTCACCTGACCATGACAGTGAACACCAAAGTCACTCAGTCGTGTCTAACTCTTTGCGACCCCAAGGGCTATACAGTCCATGGAATTCTCCAGGCCAGAATACTAAAGTGGGTAGCCTTTCCCTTCTCCAGGGGATCTTCCCAACCTAGGGATCGAACCCACGTCTCCCACAATGCAGGCAGATTCTTTACCAGCTGAGCCACAAGGGAAGCCCAACTTTATATACACCTGACTATACCCACCTCATATACATTCATAACCCAGATGTGGAGATGTCTCAAGCCTCAACCCTGGTTACTGTCTGAAGCATATTCCAAAAAAGTGCAAAACCATGAAATCAGGATCTAGTGCACTCACCTTGGATAATCACGCACTTGCTTCACCTGCTTTGATCAGTATCCACCAGTGAGTGACATGTTTGAATGACTTGAGCCATTCTTCCTCATCACCATGTTAAGATACAGGCTGAGGGCCTCACCGCAGAGATTCTGACTCGGGAGCTTGGGTGGGGTGGGGGACTCGAGAATTTGTACTTCTAACTTGTTCCCAGGATGATGTGGCGGCCCTGATTTCATACCCTGAAAACCATTATACCACAGGTACATTTGATTGCCCTTACTTTACGTTTCTCAGCAACAAGTATGTTGATGTGATAACATCGGTATTCAAAACCCTGGGGCTTTCAAAGACTAAATGTATGGTCGAAATAGAAATAATGAGCCGTGGCAAAAGAATGCAAATTGCACAGTCTGTTAATTTATACATCTTTCCCCCATGTTTCATGACACAGCTATGCCGTTTTTAGCCATAATGAATGTATTGCATAAACGGGAGTGTTATAGAAAAGGCTAAGGGACTTCAAAGGCAAGAGTAATGTGTACAGCACATACAGTTTCTGGAGCTCTGTCCTGCACTATAAACTAAATTATGATCATAATCTCTCTGAGAAGCATTTAATAAGTTGCTGTACTAGATGATAAACTCTTTGAAGGCAGGGATATCTTTGTAAATATATTTAACAATGCCAGAATGCAATAGACTCCCAGTAAAATACTAATCGCACAGAGGGATTCTCTTTAGTATCTACAGAGCACACTATATATTTAATTTCTTTATCTTGTTTATAGTCTGCCTGACTGCAAAGATGGCAGACTAGTGTCTCAAAAAAAAAGTGTCTTATTGGAGTCTGGATGCCAGTGTCTTTTACAGAATAGAGGTCGGGGTGTGAGGAAGTCAAGTAAAAAGATCATTAATCTTACAAATCTCCTGGAATGGCCAGCCTTGGGGACAGGATGTGTTCATTCTTCTTATAGCCATTCACAAGTGGACAGGGTCAGGACAGTCTGCCCCTGTTTAAAAGTAAATTCCACGAGGGCTGACATTTTTGTTTCATTTGTTCACTATTATATCTGTTTGGGGAATAGTCCCTGACCATTATAGGTACTCAATATTTGTTTAAGGAAACTGTTGAATAAACCACAAATTAGCCATCCGTTTTAAATACATGGGATATTTTTGCATAAAGATAGTGTATATTACTATTTAAAACTAGATGTTGCTTTATTTTTATTCTACAGAGTATGTATCTGTTTATAAGTGTATTATTAAAAGGATAACAGCTTAATTATCCATAGACCCTGATTACTGGTTTTATTTGGGACCACAGGCCCTGATTACTGGTTTTATTTGTGAACAGGACAACTGACACCAGCTCCCAGGTGTGAACTGCCAGCACACTTTTGTTCACTAATGGTTATAATCAGGGCCTGCCCTACTTTACAATTGATTAGATCTGGGAACAACGGTAAAAGCAAAAACAATCGATGCACTGGTAGTTCTTCCTTAACTACGTACAACTCACAGCACGAAGGCGAGCACTTTAGTTCATTTGTCCCCTAATTCGTCATCACAGGAGGATCGCTTGGAAGCCTTAAAAATACACATTCTTAGGCCTTAATTCACAGCAAACTGTGGAAAATTCTTCAAGAGATGGGAATACCAGACCATCTGACCTGCCTCCTGAGAAATCTATGCAGATCAAGAAGCAACAGTTAGAACTGGACATAGAACAACAGACTGGTTCCAAATCGGGAAAGGAGTACGTCAAGGCTGTATATTGTCACTTTGCTTATTTAACTTTTACGCAGAGTACATCATGAGAAATGCTGGACTGGATGAAGCACAAGCTGGAATCAAGATTGCTGGGAGAAACATCAATAACCTCAGATATGCAGATGACACCACCCTTATGGCAGAAAGGGAAGAAGAAATAAAGAGCCTCTT
>NW_011494811.1:300043-300396 GCF_000754665.1 Bison bison bison
CTGTGTGTGTGGGGGGGTGGGGGGTGGGGGGACTCCTTTGAAGTCGACCAACCCTCCTGGCCTTGAACCACTCAGAGGGACCTGCCTCCATACACTTCCCCAAGTAATCTCTAAAGTGGCTTTAATTACAAACAACTGAAATGAAGCCGTCAGCTTCATACTTTCAAAGTGGAACTGTGTGGCTGAGCTGTTTCATTTTCCTGGATATTTCGTATTAATTCAGTATGCTGCAATCTAGTTGTGCCCATGGCAAATTAGATCTCTCCCCAGGAACTGTGTAAGAAGGTAATGAGCCAATACTATGGAATAAAAAGAGAAAAGTGATAAGTGCAGTATCTACTGTTTTTCTGTCT
>NW_011494811.1:300496-301720 GCF_000754665.1 Bison bison bison
ATCATAACCTCAGATATGCAGATGACACCACCCTTATGGCAGAAAGGGAAGAAGAAATGAAGAGCCTCTTGATGAAAGTGAAAGAGGAGAGTGAAAAAGTTGGCTTAAAACTCAACATTCAGAAAACGAAGATCATGGCATCTGGTCCCATCACTTCATGGCAAGTAGATGGGGAAACAATGGAAACAGTGACAGACTTTATTTTCTTGGGCTCCAAAATGACTGTAGATGGTGACTGCAGTCATGAAATTAAAAAGCCCTTGCTCCTTGGAAGTAAAGTTATGACCAACCTAGACAGCATATTAAAAAGCAGAGACATTACTTTGCCAACAGAGGTTCATCAAGGCAAAACATTGGTTTTTCCAGTAGTCATGTATGTTTGTAAAAGTTGGACTATAAAGAAAGCTGAGCACCGAAGAATTGACGCTTTTGAACTGTGGTGTTGAAGAAGACTCTTGAGAGTCCCCTGGACAGCAAGGAGATCCAACCAGTCCATCCTAAAGGAAACCAGTCCTGAATATTCATTGGAAGGACTGATGTTGAAGCTGAAACTCCAGTTCTTTGGTTACCTGACGCAAAGACCTGACTCATTGGAAAAGACCCTGATGCTGGGAAAGATTCAAGGCGGGAGGAGAAGGGGATGACAGAAGATAAGATGGATGGATGGTATCACCTACTCAATGGACATGAGTCTAAGCTCTGGGAGTTGGTGATGGACAGGGAAGCCTGGCTTGCTGCAGTCCATGGGGTCACAAAGAGTCGGACACAACAGAGTGTCTGAACTGAACTGAGGCCCTAATTCCAAAGATTTAATATAACAGAATTGGGATGATGCCTGAGTTGTGTTTGTTGGCAAAAATCTCCCCGAAGTGTGCACCCCCATTGAGAACTGCTTGAATCCAGCTGAATTATCATATTATTATGACTTCATCAAAATCCAGCTTCACACAGTCAAGATCAAGAGGGGAAAGGCACCCAAATAGTGTTTCTGCAGCCGTGAACTTTGGCCCTCTGCAAGTGTGGATATTAATAATGATTCCTTGGCTCATGTCCCATCTCACTGAACCCCAGAAATGTGTATTTTAACAACCCCCAAAGGACACCCATGTTCCAAAGAGCTAAAGAACAAGTCCATTAGCCCACAGTTCTCTTCCTACTCTACAATGGGTTGTCTCCTCCCTCATCTGTGGTCCCCTCTCCAGGCCCAGCTGTGTGTGTGTGTGG
>NW_011494811.1:301820-304376 GCF_000754665.1 Bison bison bison
GTAATGAGCCAATACTATGGAATAAAGAGAGAAAAGTGATAAGTGCAGTATCTACTGTTTTTCTGTCTGTAGAAAAACTTGAGTCTAGCTGTGTGTATGGCTAAACTGGAAAAAGTGAAAATGAAAGTCACTCAGTTGTGTCCGACTCTTTGCAACCCTATGGACTATAGAGTTCAAGGAATTCACCAGGCCAGAATACTGGAGTGAGTAGCCTTTCCCTTTTCCAGGGGATCTTCCCAACCCAGGGATCAAACCCAGGTCTCTCGCACTGCAGGCGGATTCTTTACCAGCTGAGCCACAAGGGAAGCTCAAGAATACTGGAGTGGGTGGCCTATCCACTCTCCAGCAGATCTTTCTGACCCAGAAATCAAACTGCAGTCTCCTGCACTGCAAGTGGATTCTTTACCGAGCTATCAGAGAAGCCCAAGAATTTAGTTAGGGTGCTCTTGGATTACACATGAAGAGACACTAGCTTTCTTTCTTACATAAAGTATAGGGCATTTTCCCTTTCTTAAAAATGAACCAACATTTGATTTATTTGGTCATTCCAGGACATGAATTAAAACATTTTTTTTTCAATTGATATAGTTGATTTAAAACGCTGTGTTAGTTCAAGTGTCCATCAAAGTGATTCATATACATATGTATCTCCTTTCTCAGGTTCTTTTACACTATAGGGTATTACAAGATATTGACTAGAGTTCCCTGTCTATATAGAATGTCCTTGTTTATCTAGCTTATATATAGTAGTGAATTAATCCCAAACTCCTAACTTATCCCTCCCCATCCTTTCCCCTTTGGTAACTATAATATTATTTTCTTGTCTGTGAGTCTCTTTCTGTTTTATAAGTAAGTTCACTAGTAGTATTTTTAAAGATTGCACATATAAGTGATGTCATATAATATCTGTCTTTCTCTGTCAGACTGACTTCACTTAGTACGATCATGGGTCCATCCATGTTGCTGCAAATGGCATCATTTCATTTTCTTTTTATGGCTGAGTAACATCCAATTGTGTAATATACCACATCTTTATGCATGCCTCTGTCAGTGGACATTTAGGTTGCCTCACGTCTTGGCTGGTGTAAACAGTGCTACCATGAACTAGTGTGCACAGGACATGAATTTTGAAACAAAAGAGAGGACACACACATGCAAGATTCGTCTCATAAAGAGAGGAGAAGAGGCAACGGGGTGTCGGAGAATCTGAGTCTGAATCTGTCCAAACTTCTCATCTTGACCAGCTGCTCAAAGGAAACCATGAACAAACGTGCTGCAACCTGACTATTCACATTCCCAGCTGCGGTCAAACTTGACAGGAGACAATGCTAGATGACTCGTTTCCAAAGGGGCGCTAGTTACGGTGGCTGCCACTCTGCAGAGGAGGAGCGACATCCGCTTATTGATCTTGGGAAGGGCTGATCCCCACAGGACAGGGTACCCTGCAGATTAGGAGTCAACGCCCCAACTGGTGAAGCTAAGAGGGCCTGGGAAACAGTTCTGCGATTTCTGGGTCATGAACGAGGCCACCACCTCCTACAGAAAACATCTGCCCCCCACTCTGTACCACTGAGAGCTGCCGAAGAAAACACTTGGAGTCCCTACTATCCACGCATGACAGACAGGGGTGGATTTTATAGAGCCTTGGAAGGTATTTTCAGGAGGGGAAGAGCAGCAATTAGTCACTTGTCAAGCGGCTGTGGCAAGATCTGCCCAAAGGCTGGAAGCTGATCAGGTTTCCTGTGATTACTTGCACAGATAACAAACAATCTTTTGGGTGACAGATAATGTGGAGGATAATGATTAGGGAGGACTCCCCTCACTGGGTGCAGCACTAGCCAATTCTGTCTGATACTGGCTCTGCACTTTAGGAGGGCTCTGAAGACACTAATTATAAAGGACTGAGGGGAAAAGAAGTGCAGCAGGAATGATGAAGCTGGCAAAGGGGATATCCAAGTGACTGCTGTAAAGAAAACTGTTCACGTATAGGAGGGAGATAGTGAATAAGGCAGAGACGGCAATGGCACCCCACTCCAGTACTCTTGCCTGGAAAATCCCATGGCGGAGGAGCCTGGTAGGCTGCAGTCCATGGGGTCGCTAAGAGTCGGACACGACTGAGCGACTTCACTTTCACTTTTCACTTTCATCCATTGGAGAAGGAAATGGCAACTCACTCCAGTGTTCTTGCCTGGAGAATCCCAGGGACGGGGGAGCCTGGTGGGCCGCCGTCTATGGGGTCGCACAGAGTTGGACACAACTGAAGTGACTTAGCAGCAGCAGTAAATAAGGGCAAGAACACATGGACACATAAGGCATTGGGAAATGACTGGTTAGGCCTGCCCAGCAGAAGAGACCTCAGGGGTCATGGTGGACCTCAAGCTGAATAAGTCTACAATGCTGAGCTAGTTAATAGGGAGCTGCTCAGTCACGTCAGTCATGTCCAACTCTGTGCAACCCCATAGACGGCAGCCCACCAGGCTCCCCCGTCCCTGGGATTCTCCAGGCATGAACACTGAAGTGGGTTGCCATTTCCTTCTCCAATGCATGAAAGTGAAA
>NW_011494811.1:304476-319234 GCF_000754665.1 Bison bison bison
AGCTAATAAAATGTAACTATGAATATTATTATTTTATTAGGCATAGCTGAGAAAAGTGTCATGTCCAGAATTGGCATCTAAAAAGGATAAAGAAAAAGCAGGAAACTCGAGGAGCAAAGTTTCTTGGGAGATACATGTTTACTGAAGGAAAAGTAGCAAGATAAGTACACTCAGTGATAGAAAGCTCTTTAAGAAGGAAATGGCAGAAAACCTTTTGTCTTAAAAGTACATCTACAGTTTGCAATACCTTTGATAACCTTTTTCTTTTTTTTAAACCCTCAACAAACACAGAAACAGCCATTTAGTAAGGGGCTGCTGCTGCTGCTAAGTCGCTTCAGTCGTGTCCGACTCTGTGTGATCTCAGAGACGCCAGCCCACCAGGCTTCCCCGTCCCTGGGATTCTCCAGGCAAGAACACTGGAGTGGGTTGCCATTTCCTTCTCCAATGTATGAAAGTGAAAACTGAAAGTGAAGTCACTCAGTCGTGTCCAACTCCTAGCGACGCCATGGACTGCAGCCCACCAGGCTCCTCCGTCCATGGGATGGACTAGGTATTAATTAGTTACAGATAGGTGGCAGTAGTGGTAAAGAGTCTGCCTGCCAGTTCAGGAGTCCCAAGAGATATGGGCTCAATCCCTGGGTTGGGAAGATTCCCTGGAGAAGGGAATGGAAACCCACTCCAGTATTCTTGCCTGTAAAATCCCATGAACAGAGGAGCCTGGCAGGCTGCTGTCCATGGAAGTCATGAAGAGTCAAACATGACTGAGCAAATGAGCATACACATCTAAGGGACAAGCTTGGTGAAACAGGACTGCCAAAGGCCCTGTGGCTGGTCAATGACAGAACTGAGCCTTGAACCTGAATCTCAGGATCCAAATCTATTTCCCCTACATTTCTCTTTGGACTTGCCTGGAGGTGAAGGGCTATTACCAGATATATGGTGTTACATTATTTTCAAACTGTCTCTTATTGGCACAGATATGTTTCATAATCTAAGATTTGAAAAATCTTCATCTTTAGAAAAGACAGCTCAGAAAAACCTGCAGCCAGAGGAATTTCAGATAGGCAGATATAGGACAAAATTTTGAGGAGTGAGGGGACTGACAAATTACTCTGAAAGATTATGGAATTTCTCTCCTTGCTAAGAATGACCTCTGCATCAAGAAATCTGATATCTGGGGCTTGATGAGAGCTCTCATTTTCTCAATGTTGAAATTTCAGCCACAGTAGTTCTGATTTTCACAGTCTTTGAGGTAAGCCAAATATTACCAATGTTCTGGCTAAAATAATCACCCACTCTCATAAGCTTTCATAAGAAATGGAAATGGGGCAAGACAGGCCAGATCACCTGGAGTTCTGATGTGTCAAAGCAAAATAAAATAGAACCCTGATGTTCACAGTGTGTGGGACCGTAAAGCAACAATTATCAAAGAAAACGATTCATAAACATGATAAGTAGAGCCAACTACCTGTTGGAGAGGAGTCCTGGGGAATTTTACAGGCTTCACGTTAAAGTCTAAGTCCATTAAACTTAGAAAAATAATTCAGTCTGACTCTAAGAAAAAAATGTAGGAGACATTAATTGTTAGTAATTTAAAAAGATTCCAGGCAGAAGAGATTTAAGAGGGAAACATTACAGATAAAGACAACAGAATAATCTCTAAACAAAGAAGGAAGGCCCATTTTTCACCCAGGGTTTCAAAGAAGGCAGAGAACAAAATTTAAACTCGTAAGCTCGAACACATTACACACAGGCACTCATACATAGATTGTTACTATGCTAGGGTAATCTGAGGCATTTCTTAATCTTCCATGTAAACTGAATATAAAAAGTCCTTCTTTACCTTACTCTCAAGAAACATACACCCTTTCTGGCATGAATAGTTAACTTATTAGGTCAACCAGAAGAAAAGACCCATTCATGAAATTAAACTGTACTAACATCTGTGGGCAGCCATTTTTCCTGGCCTTTAATCACTGGCTCTAGGGAAGGTAAGACACCAGCTTATATCCAGATTTTGAATGATATTTGTAGATAAGCTGTTATAAAGGATCCCCATGTTATATTCTGCAGGATAAAAAATCTTATGTAGAAGTGACTTTACTGAAGAACTCATGCCATACAAGGACTTTATGGTCACTCTTAAATACGTACTTACATATAAAAGCACTGAAGCTCTGGGCAGATACTGACACATCTATACGATAAGCTTTGGAACATGGTAATCGTTTTCCAGAGGAGTCAGGAGTTTAGGATTTGTCGTATTTTCAAACTGGTTTATTTGTAAGGACCTTGAGACATCAGGAAAAAGTGGGAAGACTAAGGAAGAAATTAATCCTATTTGCTCATCAAAATGTACTGAGCATCCATAATGCTGGCACACTGGGCATCTGTCTTTTATGCTCATAGGATAGTGCGGCACATACTATGCAAAGGTGCTTAGCATGAACACACTGGGTAAGAAATCCTCTTACAGGAGGGCAGTAAAAATGTGTATGTGAGATGGCCAAGAGGTACTTGAAAAGATGCTCCACGTCATTCACTTTTCCTTCCTTATTCATGCTCGATCATGTCCAACTCTTTGCAATCCCACAGACTGTAACTTGCCAGGCTCCTCTTTCTATGGAATTTTCCAGGCAAGCATACTGGAATGGGTTGTCATTTCCTCCTCCAAGGGATCTTTCCTACTCAGGGACGGAACCTGAAACTTTTGCATTCGCAGGTGATTCTTTACCAACTGAGCCACATACGAAGCCCAATTAATCGTTAAAGAAATGCAAATCAAAATGGTCAGAATGGCCATCGTCAAAAACTTACAAACAATAAATGCTGGAAAGCGTGTGGAGAAAAGGGAACTCTCCTGCACTTTGGTGGGAATGTAAATTGATACAGCCGTTTTAGAGAACAGGATGGAGTTCCTTAAAAAATTAAAAACAGAACTTAAAAATATAACCCAGCAATCGCACTACTGGCATTTGCCCTGAGAAAATCATAATTCAAAAGACACATATCCCCCAACGTTCACTCTAGCACTATTTACAACAGCCAGGACATGGAAACAACCTGTGTCTACTGACAGATGAATGAATAAGTAAGATGCGGACTTTTCTTCTTGGGCTCCAAAATCACTGCAGATGGTGACTGCAGCCAGGAAATTAAAAGACCCTTGCTCTTTGGAAGAAAAGCTATGATCAACCTAGACAGCATATTAAAAAGCAGAGATATTACTTTGCCGACAAAGGTCTATCTAGTCAAAGTTATGGTTTTTCTAGCAGTCATGTATGGATGTGAGAGTTGGACCATAAAGAAAGATGAGTGCTGAAGAATTGGTGCTTTTGAACTGTGATGTTGGAGGTTCTTGAGAGTCCTGAATATGCATTGGAAGGACCGATGCTGAAGCTGAAGCTCCAATACTTTGGCCACCTGATGAGAAGAGCTGACTTGTTTGAAAAGACCCTGATGCTGGGAAAGACTGAAGGCAGGAGAAGGGGATAACAGAGGATGAGATGGTTGGATGGCATCACCAACTTGATAGACATGAGTTTGAGTAAACTCTGGGAGTTGGTGATTGACAGGGAGACCTGGCATGCTGCAGTCCATGGGGTCACAAAGAGTTGGACATGACTGAGTGACTGAACGAAACATCTTATACAATGGAATATTACTCAGCTGTAAAAAGGAGCGAAATGAAATTGGGTCATTTGTAGAGATGTGGATGGACCTAGAGTTGGTCATGCAGAGTGAAGTAACCCCGAAAGAGTAAAACAATTTATTGTATATTAATATGTGCATGTGGAATCAAGAAAAATGGAAGATGACTAGCTCCAGGGCAGGAATAGAGACACGGAAGTAGATAATGTATGCGTGGACACAGCAGGGAAGGAGAGAGTGGGATGAACTGGCAGATGAGGTTGACATGTATACACTGTGCTATGCTCAGTCAAATCTGACTCTCTGTGATCCCAAGGACTGTAGCCCTCCAAGAAACTCTGTCAACGGGATTTCCAGGCAAGAATACTGGAGTGAGTTGCCATCCCCTTTCTCCAGGGGATCTTCCTGACCCAGGGATCGAATCTGTGTCTCCTGCATTGAAGGGCAGATTCTTTACCCCTGAGCCACCTGGGAAGCCCATATATATACCACCATGTGTAGAACAGATAGCAGGTGGAAGCTGTGGTATAGCACAGGGAGCTCAGTTCTCTGTGATGACCTAAGTGGGTGGGAATGGGCGTGTGGGAGGGAGGTCTAAGAGGCAGGGGAATATATGTATACAAAGAGCTGATTCATTCTGTTGTACAGGAGAAACTAACAAAACATTGTAAAGCAATTATACCCCAATTAAAAAAAAACAAACAAACTTTGAATTTGTAGTTAATAAAGCGTCCGGTCCCTCTCCCCAAATGTATATGTGATCACATGTTGTTTTTCAGTCACACAGTCGTGTCCGACTCTGGGAACCCATGGACTGCAGCACACCAGGCTTCCCTGTCCCTCACCATCTCCCCGAAGTTTGCCCAGGTTCGTGTCCCTTGCATCGATGATGCCATCCAGCCATCTCTTCCTTTGACGATCTCTTCTCCTACACTCAATCTTTCCCAGCACCAAGGACTTTTCCAATGAGTCAGCTGTTCGTATCAGATGACCAAAGTACCAGAGCTTCAGCTTCAGCATCAGTTCTTCCAACAAGTATTCAGGGTTGATTTCCCTTAAGACTGACAGGTTTGATCTCCCCACTGTCCAAGGGACTTTCAGGAATCTTCCCCAGCAACACAATTCAAAGGCATCGATTCTCTGGTGCTCTGCTTTCTTTACAGTCCAGCTCTCATAATCATATGTGACCACTGGGAAGACCACAGCCTTGACTATATGGACCTTTGTTGGCAGAATAATGTCTGCTTTTCCATATACTGACTATGTTTGTCATCGTTTTCCTGCCAAGAGGCAACTGTCCTCTGATCTCATGGTTTCGGCCACCGTCCGCAGTGATTTTGGATCCCAAGAAGAGGAAATCTGTCACTACTTCCACCTTTTCCCCTTCTATTCGAAATGCAGTAATGGGGCTGGATGCCATGATCTTAGTTTTTTAATATTTAGTCTTAACCCGGCTCTTTCATTCCTCCTTCACCCTCATCAAGAGACTCTGTAGCTCCTCTTCGCTTTCTCTCATTAGAGTGGTATCATCTGCATATCTGAGATTGTTGATGTTTCTCCCACCTATCTTGATTCCAGCTTGTAACTCACCCAGCCCGGCATTTCTCATGATGTGCTCCGCATACAGGTTAAACAAACAGGGTGACCGCAGACAGCCTCCTTTCTCAATCTTGAACCAATCAGTTGTTCCATACAGGGTTCTAACTGTTGCTTCTTGACCTGCATACAGTTTCTCAGGAGACAGGTAAGAGGGACTGGTATTCCCACCTCTTTAAGAGCTTTCCACAGTTTGTTATGATCCACACAGTCAAAGGCTTTAGTGTAGTCGACGAAACAGCGGCAGATGCTTTTCTGGAATTCCCTTGCTTTCTGTATGATTCAGCAAATGTTGGCAATTTGATCTCTGATTCCTGTCTTTTCTAAACCCAGCTTGGACGCTTGGACATCTGGAAGTTCTTGGCTCGCATAATGCTGAAGCCTAACATGCAAGATGCTAAGCATGACCTTACTAGTATTCCTGTGGCCACTGCTGGGTCTTCCAGATTTGCTGACATAGTGCATGCAACACCTTGATGGCATCATCCTTTAGGGTTCTGAACAGCTCTATTGGAATTCTATTGCATCTGCTAGCTTTATTAACCAGAGAAGGCAATGGCACCCCACTCTAGTACTCTTGCCTGGAAAATCCCATGGATGGAGGAGCATGGAAGGCTGCAGTCCATGGGGTCACTGAGGGTTGGACACGACTGAGTGACTTCACTTTCACTTTTCACTTTCATGCATTGGAGAAGGAAATGGCAACCCACTCCAGTGTTCTTGCCTGGAGAATCCCAGGGACGGGGGAGCCTGGTGGGCTGCCGTCTATGGGGTTGCACCGAGTCGAACACGACTGAAGCGACTTAGCAGCAGCAGCAGTTTTATTAACAGCAGTGCTTCCTAAGGCCCACTGACTTCACACCCCAGAATGTCTGGCTCTGGGTGACACACCACCCACCCCATGTGATCACATAAGTGGATACTAATCGGCGTGAGGGCTCTGAGGGGGTCTGTGGGAAGCAGGACAGCTGGTAATAAGGGGTGGGGAACAGAAGTCTGGACACTCAAAACAGGTCAGGTCAGGATGCTACAAATGAGATGTGTGTGCAAGTCCAAGGTGGGGTTTTTAACTTATTATTATTATTTTTTTTGCCACACTGTGGAGCATTTGGGATATTAGTTCCCCAACCAGGGATGGAATCCCCCTACAGTGGAAGCACAGAGTCTTGACCACTAGACTGCCAGGGAATTCCCCTTTAGCTTTATAATACGTGGTCATGAACTTAGTTCTGCCATCAGCAGTGGCCGGTGGTCAGCAGGATGAGAGTTCTGTAAACTAAGGAAGTCTTCGGTCACCACACAAATAGACACTGCCTACTTCCAAGACCAGAACTCTAAGACAAAGTGAACCCAGCTGATAAGAGTATACTAAAACTGAAACTATCTTCACCTTTCCTATGATCACCACGGATCATTTTTCTGAGTGGTGTAAGACCTGTAAGTGAAACACCCATTACAAAAACAAATTTCGTTTTAAAAGAGCTCTCCCTGAATTTCCAAGCTTCAAGCTTCATAGACAATGTGTATTCTAGCAGTAACACTTAAGAGCAATTAATAGACTTTTTAATTGTAGAAAGCTTTCAGTGTGTACGGCTCCTCTCAGTGACACCCAGATAGAATAACCCTCTGTAATTACCAACCTACATTATAAGCAGTTCTCATGGGAGGGCCACACAAAACCTGCACAGCCATCAACAGGCAGACTGGAGGACAGAGGCAGCAGGAACACAGCCCAGCAGAAATGTGCAGTGGAGCTTAATCACCGTAATTTAGATTTTGTCACCAAGCCCCAGGTACAAGCTCTTTTATGCACTGTCAAGAGATCTCCACATTAATTGCTGTTCCTGTCTTCCGAGGACGCAAACACCCTAATTTGCAGTGATTTTAGTTTCTCGAGCAATATGCATTTGGTGGCTGAGTCCCCCCTTTCCTCCAGAAAAGGAAGCCTGCTAAAGCTCTGATTATCCAGCTCCCTCTGCCAAGATCAACAAACTGGAGTCACAAAGCATCCGTATTTACCAGAGTCGCAAATGAATGTGACTCAACCTACCAGTGGGTGGGAAGCCCTGCCATCCTCCCTGAAAGGCCACATTCTTCCCAAGCAACCTTGACTTTCAACAGAAGAGCTATTTCTAAATGATGATTTCAATGATTTCTGCATGGTCAGTTGGAAGCAGAAAATGTGGCTAATCCTTTAAGACCTTCAGGCAGCCGCAGTCAGCACATTCAGACAATGCTAACCCAGGTGCCGACTTTTCAGAGGGTGCTTCGTACCTCCCCTCGGATTTGGTAGATCTGTTAGATTGGACAGCCCACGTTCTATGCTTTGGCTTCAGAGGCCCAGCACTTTTTAACTTTATTCCAGAGCAATGCCATTCTAGACAAGACCTGTGACTTTCTCCTGCGATCCAATTAGATCAGAGATACATTCCCCAGATGGAGTACTACTTCAAAAAAGACATTCTCTTTTCAGAATGAAGAACTGAAAACCAAATCTAGGAGTCAAGGTAAACCTGAAAACCACAGAGGAACTACTGTGAACTGAAAAATGTTCTGAGTCAGTGCACAGGCTGTACTTAATGAGGCAGTGGGTGTGCTAGAAACAGCAAGCCAGTCACATAACTGAGTCAAGTGATTCTACATCTACATTATATTATCATGGTATTTGATGCCTGGCTTTCTGTTTTCCAAACACTTCCTTAATCCATCTGCACCAAACATTCTATTTTCTGAATTATGGACTGGAAATTGGATACATGTTACCCAAGAATACTGAGATGACTTTCCCAATTGCTTTTCTGCTTAGGGGGCCGTGCAGTTTCCAGGCCTGTCACCATCTCTTTTTATTACTGCAACACGGTGATGGTAAACAGAGATAAAACTCAGGAAATGCTTCATACCATCAATGTTTTAAAAGATGGGAAGTGTGTGCCTCTTATCAGTAACAATACAGACAACGGGAGAAGTTGACTATTTAACTGATCAAGTGAAACAAATCCAAATTAAGTCAAGTATGTCCTCTCTCGTGAAGATTACCTGGGGTTTACTGACAGATTATGTGCCTGGATTCCCCACTGGAAAAGCAAAACTAAACTCAACTTCTCTGATGCTTTTCTTTAGGGCGTAAGAGTAAAAGAGGACTGGAAGACGCCAAGGTTAGATGCTATCACACAAGCTGATCAATGACTGACAACAAAAGAAGGCAAAAGGAGAAACCACCATGAGATTAACAGGCCCCCAAAGATAGTGATGAGTGTTTCCTCCCTAAAAGGACGAATAGCTTGTCATATTCTGGACTGTAGGCTCAAACACCAAAGAGGAAATGAAAACCAGTATTTATCCTGTCTATCAGCGTGATCACCGAGGATACAGGGGAATGTGCACGCTTCTATTCTGAAAGGTAGATGGGCTGTGTCTAATTTTAGCCATGCTTTCCTGTTGGACACCCCTTGCCCTCAACACATCACTGTCAGGAGCCAATTACTGAAAACAGATTGCTGTGCAAACACTGGATAAGCGACGTCCTCTGATAGAGAGCGTTAAGGATGCGTCCAGCATCAAACATGATATGCCCTGTTAGTCTTGGAAAAGACCCCTTCCTTTCAAAAATATGGTCCAGATTTTCTTACTTCTTCAATAGACTGTCTCATTCTACATTCTCTATCACTAGCAGGAAGCCACAGGACAAAATTCTCCTCTCATTCTGGTATGCAGTTAGGCACATTTTTATAAAATCAAATACAGCTACAAAAAAACAGATGTGCAAACCTTTCTCACAGTTTAAAATAATGTACTAGGATGGTAGAAATAAAGGATTTGGATGGTAAATAAGTATATAAAAATTAACCACCATTGTGCAAAAGGCGGCCCCCCTGCTCCTTTTTAAAAAAATATACTCTTGATGGAAGGAAAGTGAGAAGAGGCCAGAAACTGGATGCAGGAGGCGGGAGTGGGAGGGGCAGTTACCTGGTGTGGGAAGCAGCATCATTGATACTGAACGTGGGGTTCTCCCTGGTCAGAGGGCTCGAGCCGGCCTGGCTCTTGGTGTGGATGTCCAAGCTCAGGGAGGACTCGGTTTTCCGGTCCAGGCCGTGGCTCTCTGCCTCTAAAGTCCGATCTGCCATGGAGATGACTTCGCTGGAACTGTGCCACAGCGGGGCCACTTTCTCCTTGCCCGGCCCCGAGCGTGGCGACGAGGTGGCCGCCCCCAGGGAGGCCGTGCTGCCGTGGCTGGGGCCGTACGAGGTGGTGTCGATGCCGCTGTCCGCGGAGGTGCCCTGCAGGTAGTTGTAGCTGTTGAGCTCGGCCTCGGTGCGGTCCCCGTCGTACCACTTCTCGTCGCTGTGGGCGCTCGACGCGTTGCTGGACAGGGTGTTGCTGCTGGAGTGGCTCGAGTAGTGGCTGTCGGACTGCAAGGAAAGCAGGGTTCCTTAACGACAGGCTGGGCTTCTTGAAGAGCAGGAAACAAATACCGGGGGAATGACTCTGAAATGTGTCTTCCTAGGGGGTTCGAGAGACACAAAAACGCCTCTATGATGACTAAAAGCAAGGCGGGGGTACCTGGAAAAACCTATTCAGAAGATTTCACGGCAGGACGTGCTGGAAACTTTGCTGTTTTAGAATCCACTTTTCATTATTTAGTTTGCTTAGCTTATGCTGAAGCAACTATAGCATCGAAGGAGTCTTAATCAGGGGGGGAAAAAAACATCCCTAGACTGACACTGGATGTGTGCTTAGTCGCTCAGTCATATCCAACTCTTTGTGACCCTGTGGACTGCAGCCTGCCAGCCTCCTCTGCCCATGGGATTCTCCAGGCAAGAACACTGGAGTGGGTTCCCACTTCTCCAGGGGATCTTCCCGACCCAGGGATCGAATGGGTCTCCTGCACTGCAGGTGGAACTTTACCATCTGTGTGACCAGCAAAGTCAAAACTGTCATTAGAGTCTTCTAATATCTCAGTCTTAAAATAGAAAGTGATACTTCCAAGGGGCTTTTAACTAGAAAGACCGTATTGATCAGAGTAAACAGAAGGCAGAACGTAAGACTTTTTCTTAGAAAGAAAAGATATCTTTTCTTTCTTCATATAGCATCTATTTAGGAGACAGCTTTTCTAAGGAATGCTAAGAGGTAAAATTTATACAGATGTGTTGAGAAACTATATATCCACATACAAGAAAGAATGAAGTTGGGTTTTTACCACATAGAAAAATAAACTCAAAAAGGTCAAAGACCTAAGTGTCAGGGCTAAAACTACAGAACTCTTAGAAGAAAATATAGGTATACATCTCCATGGATTATGTATACAAATTAGGTATACAAACGATTGGAGTATGCAATGGTTTCTTAAATAGGACACAAAAAGTAAAAAAAAAAAAAAACAAAAAAAACCAGAAGAGAAAATAAACTGGGCTTCATCAAAATTAAAAACTTCCGTGCTTCAAATAACCCAATAAAAAATGGGCAAGGGATTTGAATAGTCATTCATCCAAAGAAGATATACAAATGGTCAACAAGCATATGAAAAGATGCTCAGTATCATTAGTCATTAGGGAAATGCAAATCAAAGCCACAGTGAAGTAACACTTCATACACACTAGAATAAAGGCAGACAATAAGGATGGTGGGCATTGTTGGTAGGATGTAAAACGGGGCAGCTCTGTGGGAAAACAGCTGCAATTATATACTCAAGGGAAATGAAAACCTACGTCAACAAGAAAAACTTCCACATGAATTTTAAAGAGCATTATTTTTAATAGCCAAAAAAGTAGACATCGCTCACATGTCTATCAATGGATGAAAAAATGTTGTTATATCCATACAACGGCCTATTATTCAGTCATAAAAAGATGCGAAGTACTAACACATGCTCCAACAGATGAACCTTGAAAACATGCTGAGTGAAAGAAGCCAGACACAGAAGGCAACACACTATATGATTCCATTCATATGAAATGTCAACATGTGGACATTCTGTGGCACATCCGCAGGCACAGAAAGTAAGTTCGTGGTTGTCAATGGCTTGGAGGGGATGGAAGAGTTAGGCTTTCTTTTCAGGGTGATGAAAATGTTCTGGAGTTAAATCATGGTACTGGTTGCACAACTCTGTGACTATACCAAACACCATGAAATAGTACACTTTAAATGTGTGAATGTTTTGATATGTGAATAATGTGAATCATATCTCAATTTAAAAAAATGTGGGCAGAATGCTTGTTGGATAGTGGCTTGGTTGCTCAGAAAGATTTTACCATTTATCAAAGAAATATGATTTCAAAGGATATCTGAGTAAAACAGTATTTAAATTAGAGGGCTGCAAGTTCAGATACTTGGTGGAGATTGAGAGAAAAGAAGAGGAAAGACGTGTGTGTGTCTTGACTGGCTACGGAAAGGGGGCTGGAGGAGGACAAATCTCAAAGTGAAAGATCTCCCCTTGCAAAAGGATTTCCCAGTTACTTCACTGGTGCTACTCTAGTTTCTCTCAATAACTACTTGCATTACAAGGCCATCATTTAATTTGCCCAGTTGCTACAGGGCAGAACCCCTGGAGCACCTGGACCTGGGCTATAGAATTTGCTAACCCCAGGCCATGTATGGCGACTGGGCACTTAAAAATGTGGCCAGTCCACAATCAGATGTGTTGAGAGTGTAGAGTATGTGACAGATTTATATGTAGATATAACTTAAACCACATTTGGAATTTTAAGTGCTCTAGCCAAATTTTAGAAAAAGAAACAGGTGAAATTAACTTTGAGAATATTTTTTATCTAACCAAATCTAGCCAAAATAGTATTTGACCATGTAATAAATATAAAAAGTGTTAATGAAGGAGGGGAAATTGACAGATGGACCAGTGTATCTCGCATTTACAAATGGAACTGTGACAGCATCACATTTCATCAGTAAATCTCTCTTCCACAGCCCAGTACAGGATGCTTGCTCATGAACCTGTGAAGTCTACACTTCAAAACTCATTTCAATTTAAAAAAAAATTGAGCCCCCTCATTAAATCAGTGATTATTAAATTCAGTTATGCCCTCATTCTATAAAATGACATAAATATAAACATACACATTCCAGTGAACAGACAGACCAAGGAAATCCACTGCATTTAAAGAGGGAGGAAATGAGAGTCTCTTATTCCCAATTCTACCTGTAACTGATGGGGGACTGTGTATAATTATGGTAAAGAGACAACAATCAGTGCAGCCCTGGAAGGAAAGAGAAGCGGTAGGGCGAGTTGTCAGGATGCTGTCTGTCTCCTTGATTGATGTTCCAACCATTCATATCTCATGCTGGCAACTGTGTAAGCAAATAAAATCTTAATCAAGTACATTTCTATTCCAGACACTAGGATTGTCTGTGATTGTATCACATGGCCTTCCATCCAAATCCGTGGAGGTAGCAGGTGCATCCTGACGAGGAATTTCAATTTAATCTCAAAACAAGCTTAAGACCAGGCTTCCCAGGTGGCTAAGGAGTAAAGAATCCGCCTGCATTGCAAGAGACTCCGGTTCAATTCCTGGGTTGGGAAGATGCTCTGGAGATGGAAATGGCAACCCTCTCTAGTATTCTTGCCTGGGAAATCCCCTGGACAGAGGAGCTTGGCAGGCTACAGTCCATGGGATCATGAAGAGTCGGACACAACTTAGCAACTAAACAACAACAAAAAGCTTAAGGCCATTGCAGTAGACATTTCAGGGCTATGGCAGCCAGTGCCCACTTTCTATTAGGATGACTTCCCCTCTGACACTGTGGAAGAATAAGAGAGCAGACCGGTACCATTTTCACTTCGCAAGAAAGGCACAGGGCTGGGAATCTACCATTTTTATTTGTTGTTGTTGTTTAGTCTCTCAGTTGTGTCCAACTCTGTGACTCACGGACTGCAGCACACCAGGCCTCTCTGTCCCTCACCACCTCCCAAAGTCTGCCCAAGTTCCTGTCCATTGCAGCAGTTTTTATTGCACCATTTTTATTACTTTATAGCTAACTTACGTGCCCTTGTTTGTTTGGAGACAAATGAACCACCGGATCCTGACGCATTAATCTCCCACTGGGGCTCTCTCGGAAAGCTGGCAGTACCTTGGATACCGCTGGGAGGTGGCAGGTCGGCTCTGGAACACAGCACAGGACATTACGGTGCAGGCACTAAACAGACGCGGGCACAGGCTGACAAATGAGGACGGCTTGCCCCCGCACCTCTCAGTTCACTGGCCAGCAAACTCGGAATTTCAGCGGGAAGCTTGTCGAGAGTTTGCACGATAGACAGCATGTCAAGAGCTAAGTGGCTGATGGGTGAAGCTTGCAGCTGGTGACAGTGTGTGACACCATACACATGAGCAGAGCCAAGTGCCACCAAACCAGAGGCCATGAACAATGCGGCAAAGTCAGGAGTCAATTTTCGGCTTGGGGAGGCAGGGAAGTCTCGAATATATGGATCAAATTTATGACATCCATTCATTGCAAAGTGTGGCTAACCTCCCTTGGCCTACGTCACCTAGACAGGCATGGATGCAGTCGCGTTACTTACCGTGACATTTGGACACATGTTACCTGTATATTCATGCTGCTCGAGGACAAAAGAATTGAATTCCTGAGGTCCTCTATAACTGTAAGCTAAGCACAACAGAAAAGACACACAGCGACTAGTTTACTTAAAACAATTGCTTCCTGTTGGACTCCGCTGGCGTTCAGGATGGGGCTCTTCCAAAAGTGAAAGGTAAGCGACTTCGCCTCTTTAACACACCTAAGAGCTGATGGCAACAATCGTGCAACGCCATTCCTAATACGCACAGGACTGAGCAGTGTACTCTTTGACTCTCAACCGTGTCCAAAAGTGGAGAGGCAGGAAAAACAAACTGAGATGAGTGAGCCAATTCAACAAGCTAAGCTCTGGGTCTCCCCTGGGAATCAGCTTATCATCTGCGGACGGACAAAGACGGGGAGAGCCTGGCTAATGAGTAAGAATCTGCTTGACATTTTCAACCAGTGACCTGAAGGTCATTAGAGAATTGTGTTCTTACAAATTGAGTGTAGGAAGGTCAGTCCCTTGTCCACAAAATACAGTGTACTGAGGAATGAGAACATAACAATTATTTGTCCTGATTCCTCCCTAGCATGGTTTGTGTCAGCTAAGCCCCAGATTCCTTCTGAAGTGCCAGGCAGAAAGGGCTGGGTTATCCTTTTGGGATGACAGAATACCAGAAGTTATAAAAATTTATTTGAACACTTTCTTTGTAGCCTTAGATTCTGAATCGAGAAAGGTCTTTGTTTTAAAAAAAACAAAAGGCTTCTCTGGCAGGCTCTAGAAGTATCTTCTTTTTTTAAGAGAAAAGGTATAAGCTTACTAAAAGGATGAACCAATGTGTTAAAAAGATTCACCGGTATTCATTTCAGAACCTTATCTATGAAGTGTGAGATGCCACCAAACTAAAGTGGATACAAGGGGAAAAAAAAGACGAGAGGAAGGTTTATACGAAAGAATGACTATGGGCCTAGGACGAGCCTTCTAATT
>NW_011494811.1:319334-343806 GCF_000754665.1 Bison bison bison
ATTCCCCTCTCCGGTCCCAAGACACTGTTTCGTTCCCTGTACGACTTCACATGAGTGGGAAGCGTGACCCTGAACAGCGCACAAAGGCTCGCTGGCAGCTTTGTTCAAAGCCTGCAACTAGGAGCCGAAAAAAGCTGCTAAAGTCATGCTGAAGGAGGGATCCTGTTCACATGTGTCGTTACCATTTCCACGGTATAAAAACATATGGGATTCGAAACGTTCTGTCAAGAGCGGAACAGTGGATCCGAATACGCTCAGGTTTTCGGTGGGGGGTGGGGAGTGGGACGAGAGTAGGGAATGACAGATGGCTTCAATAACAAGGCGCACGCCGCACTGAAGGGGTGGAACAAAGCCTATCTTCAGAACCTGAGGATTCTGCTTCTCTTCTTCAACTCCTGTCTTAATCGAATGCATCTCCACTCCCTTCCATGTTCGTGGGTTTTTAGAGTCCCAGCATGGACCCCACCTCTGCACTGAGGATGCCCTCCCCCGCCAGGTATGGGAACATGGGCGTAGTCACTAAAACAGAACCAAAGGACGTGTTTGCAGAGAGGATAAAACGATGAGGTCTTTGCAGTGAAATCTGTTTTCAGCCCTGAAATTGATTTCTTTTTATTCCACCTTGATAGGAAAGCTACTAGAGGCAAAGGGGGGAAAACCTTTAACAGTCTGGATTCTAGTCCCTGATGTGTCAACTGTGTTGATGCTAAATCCCTGGTGCTACTGTGTTAAAACTCAATCCTGTTTCATGGCAAAATGTTATTGTATCAACTAGTATTTAGATGTCATCAGAGAAGTGTGTAGACAGACAGGGAGAGGGAAAGGGCCATGTGCCAGAAACCCAAAGGAAGGCTCACTCATGCAAATCTTTTTCCCTTCCAGCTGGTTTTATCCTAAGACATTTCCTTAGCTGACAGCTTCATAGCAGAGTAGGGGGAATAAAAAGCCTATAAGGGAAGAAAGGCATCCTTAAGAGGTGACTAGAGAATAATTATATCTCTTACCCATTTTGTACACAGCTTTTAAATTTTTTAAAACTCAACATTAAGAATATCAACTAATCTCCCAGGGCCTTTATAGTAGGCAAAAACAAAGAGATAAATAAACAAGGCGGGGGAGGGAGACAGCACATAAGTGTCTTACTACTCTGGCATTTCAACCTTGGTGCTGAAAATAATTCCTATGTACTTTCTGTCTTCAAAGTCAGGGTCACTGATGAATAGAATTCCTTGACTTTTCTCTCAGGTCTTAATTGCTGTTTTGACTTATACACACATTAACAGACTTAATGATCACTCCTATTTATGACCCAGGAATGTACTAGAGAAGAGAATGCACTGATGACATCAACCAGGGCAGCCAAAGTCACCTGGGTATAAAAGCACCTTGCTCATTGTAGGAATTAGTTACTTACCCATCTGGTCAGCGATGCTGTCTTCACTTCTTTGCCAGCTGGGTGTGGATTTCCCGCTGCCACCAATGTCTGATTGGGTGTTCTGCCTGTCGATGGAGGCGGGGGATCTGCGGCTGATTCCAAACCTGGGGGGATTTCCCCAAAGGCAAAGACAACGTCAGGGACCTCGCCCATACGGGAAGGCAGTCCTGGGTGTAACGCACTGAGCTCTAATGATAGGTTCTACCAGCTTTGCTCACAGGTCTGGACTCAGTCTCGTGCATGCATACATGGATGCCAGAACTGTGGATGTTGTGGTCGGGATACATCCCTCTGTTCAGCAGAGTATGTATCTAAGTATGTAAACTCTGAACAAGGGCAAGAGTCATTAGCACTGAGCCAACCTAAAATAGACACGGTAAAAAACCAAAGCCTTCTGGCCCTTGTGTAGTAAGCTCTGACGCTCGTTCACAGCCAGAAGAAAAACGTCACCGGCCTAGTGTTCCTTCTGTGTGTTGTGCAACTGGCACATTCCAGCGGTTTCTCCTAACTCAGTAATCTGCTACATCACTAAGGCACTCATGCTTGGAACAAGTTTTTCTGAAGCTGTTACTCTAGGGTCTGAAAGACAAAGATTGCTATCATTTACATTACATAGGGACCACTTTCCAGACGTATAAATTTCAAATTGCCTTTGGAAGAGCACTTTGGAAGTGGGTGAGCTGGCATATGTAAAGGCAAACGTCTATTTCTGGAAAGAACATTTATCTATTTAACTGAGCTCATTTTACTAATAACTTTTCCTAGGTAGAATAGTAATATAATATATGCTTAATTAAAGTATATGCCTTGATTAGTAACATCAGCAAAGTAAACGCTGACAGAGTCCAGGAAAAAGGGCCAGGGTGTAATACTCAAAGATTCACATGGAAATTTACAAATCTGTCTGTGGGTACTAATGAACTCATAAGTAATTGATACAATAAATCACAAAACAGGACCTGAATTAACTGGTGCCTGTGACAGGTGTCTTTGTTACAAACTGATAAATGTGTGGGGAGAACCACCAATCGGGGTGTTGCAAAGAGAAGGAGATTAGGAGGAGGAAGATCAGCAGCTGAGTTCAGCTTCCCTACCTGGAGTCACTCAAGTTCTGCCTTTATTTATTTTTAAAATGGCAACTCTCATAAGGATCCAGGGAGAAAAACTTATATAAAAGCCTCTGCAATGTAGGGGAGGCTATGAAATATTTTAGTAAAACTCCTACTCTAATATCTCCCTTGTTACTTTTTGCACAAATGACAGTTATTTACAAGCTTAACTCATAAGCATCACTGAACAGTTACCTCCATTATTAAAAACAAATGAAAAGTTGAATTGATGAAAATTTCAGTGAAAAGGCTCATCAAAAAAAAAAAAAAGAATTCACTAATTATGATCTCTGTCACTTCCTAAATCGGGTCTTTGTTTAAAAGAACTGTGAATATCCTCCAGTTGGCTCCAATGATCCTATTTTAAGTACACTAATTTTTTTTTCAAGAAGGCACAGAGATCAAAGAAAGAAGTGAATTGGAATCTTAGTTTTACTTTTTGGTAGCAGCGGAAACCCAAGACAACTTTTTAAACCTCTATAAATGGAAAGCCAAATGCTTTTCTGGCTGTCTGCTTTTAAAGAAATGATAAAGTAAGCCTGTCTGTCTTTCAACTCTGCCTTGAAAAAAGCTCCACCCAATGAACTTTTGGTCTTAGTTCTCACACACAAGCCTCTTTCACTCTGTGCCAGGCCATCAGGGCTGCGAAGGCCCCATCCTTGAGGAGCTCAGACAAAACCTGTTCTAACTTTACACTGTACCTCTTTTTGAAGAACCTAATTGTCTCTGTTTGGAGGAGCACTTTATAATACTCTAGGAGTCACAGTTCCGATGTGAAGGAGTTTTTAAGTAATCATTTGGCTGATACACGAAATGCATTCAATGACCAAGAACCTTCTCCCTCATGAGTCCGTCTACAGTTCCCCAGGGCAGGCGGACAGCTCTGGAATATCCTCCTTACAAGGGGCCAAACGTCTTCTCTATGATTTTTCACTTACTGATCTCAGTTACCCCTAGATACAAGTTTAATCCCTCACTGAAGAGCGCTGGGAGAAAGCCATCGTGGCCTCCCTGACTCCCCAAGCCTGCCTGCAGGTTGCACAGCCTTGGTTACATTTCTCACACCATGATCCTCCAGCTCCGTATCTGCCCAGTCCGCCTCTCTTGCACATGTTGCTCTGCCCACATCCCTTAGGGCATGTGGCCCCAAAACACATCTCCAAGGGCGGCAGAACAGACCCTATCCTATGTCCGTCTGTCACTGTTGCCTTTAACTCTCTCTTATTCCCATCCTAAACTGTGCAAGTGCCCTTTCCCCTTCATGCCAGGAGAGTGGTTTTATTAACTAGCCCGTGAAACTGCGCCTCTCCACTGATCTGGATGCTCTCCACATCCTTACTCCAGCAAGCGGGTGGCACACGCCACACACCAGCAGACACTGAGTCTGCTGAAGCACAGGGAGGGCGACAGAGGGGCGGATTACATTTACAGACAATCAGTGTATATGGACCTGCGGTTACTATCTCACACCTTGGAGCTTGTCCAAGTTTAACATGAATGAGTTCACAGCAGACTCCATACACTCCTGCTTCACTGTCACCCTGGACCTATTTATTTTTACTGGGCTAAGTTGCAGAGTAGATCTAACAATTGTTCCCTTGGTAAGTGTGACTTCGGAATCAAACCTGGCTCGTGAGGAACGCGTGTCAATCAGACTATGAATACTAAAGTCTCTTGCATCGCTGATACAGACAACAATTCACTTGGGATCTAGAGGAAAACACTATAGCAGCATCTTCCTGTAAAGGTTCACTGCAGATAAAACTGATGTTACAAAGTACAGTGAACAGTCACCAGTTAACCTTAAAGTGATGGGGGAAACCCTCCGTACCAGCTATGGGACGCTTAGTATCGAACATCAAGTCAAATAATTACCACCTTATTAAAAAAATGGTATAGCATGAATATTGGAGCCATGTTTCTACCATTAATAATCACCAAAAATTACTGTTTCAAATTACATTTTAGTATGCCTTGAGAGTACATATGAAATGTAGAGGAGAAGCAAACAGGATTTTGTTGTTGTTAGCTCATTCATATTTTATTACTGTATTAAATATACTGAAGTTGCAGTGAATTCTTACTTTTGAAGTCAAACAAGGCCATTTAAAATCTACTAATCAAAACAAAAAATAATCAGTTGGGCTTGTGGCATGGAATAATACTACTACTTAACTCATAAAATCTTTTGCAGGGGCCTGCAATAAGAACTATAATTTTTTACTAATTGTCACTGAAGTAATTAACGAAAGAAATGTACATTTTAGACACACTACCAACGGACTCCTTGGGGAGAGAGTTGGGGAGGGAAGTATGTTTTACTGTAGTTTTATTACTTACTTTCTGCTAATGTAAACATTAACCAAAAACATCAACAAAATTATGCTTAACAGCTGTAAAAACCAACAAAAGACCATAGGATAAAAAAATATCCATTATGACACTATTCTCATAAGCAGAATTGTTTTATAACATGGTAAGATCTCAAGAAAGTAAACAAATCATATGTGCATCTGTTAAAAATAATTTGGAGAAAGCTTGGAACAGAAACATCTTTTTTTCCCCCAACATGCTATTTTTGAATTTCGAGTGGTTTCAAGGTCTTCAGAGGTGTCTGGCAGGAGGCCTGTGATGGTTCTTTAACTCTCCCTCTCTGCAAAGTCGGTTTCTGCGTGTCACGCGATGTTTTCTGCTAATTCCTTTCCAGCTTCAGACAAGCCAATTTTTTTTCCCTTTTTAGTAGCCTTTACAATCACATACACTTAGCTTTTTCCTTTGTAAGTCTTGTCAGAAGCAGACAGTTACTTTTGGGTGTTTATAGTGTTTTCAAATAAGATGGAGAGAAAAGCTCCCAAACAACCCACAGGCTGAAATCACAGATTTCTAGAGTGTGAGAAAAATCCTTTTAAGCTTTGGACAGAATGAACATTTTCCCTACTTTAACATCAATACAAACTCTACCCAGCGCAAGCAGTATACTCCTAAGTTCACTTTGGAGGAAATTTTAAGAAATGGCAAAATCCATACGATGAAACAAGATCAACACACACAATGAAGGAATCGATGTAATTTGATTTCTTTGCCATTGAGTCCTTAGAGACTACAAAATGATAAACTTTCTAAGAGGAGGTTGGAACTAGCCATGAAAACATTTTTTAATGCAGAGTATAACTGTATTTCCCCTTTCGCTCTTTCGTGAACTGGGTCCGGCTGAATGGAAACTGTTTTGCACATCTGAGTTACACACGGGAGCAGAGACAGTGATGCCGACTTTACCTACCCTTCGGGCATGGACTTCTGCCTGTAGGTGCCCCCTCCAGAGCCAGTCTCGCTGGATGAAGACAGACTGCTAGGGGAGTTGCGACATGGCTGGGATCTTGCTAAAGCCATGGATGAGACCGTCACGTAGATGTCCGAACCAGGAGACAGCCTGTGTGTGCAAACAGAAAACGTGAAGTCAGCAACTCAAAGGGAAAATCCCAAGGCGGTGTGATGGGTACTATCACATGAATGCGACAAACGCAGCCACTTTGTGGGGATAGTGAAAATAAAGCCAGCTGGAAGCCCACAAAAGAAACTTCCCCATAAAACTACTCCCTTAAGGGGACAGCTGGAAAAAGGCCTTGAAGCGGGCAGGGGCGTCAAAAAATAACAGGGGGGAAAAAAAGAAAACATGTATGTTTCCAAAAGCTGCCAGAATTCAAGGGCTGAAATGCTTATGCAATTTTGCAGTATGGCAGCCCAGAGAATATAATGAGTCCCAGTGACACTAACATGGCAATTAATTCAATTTCCCCACTGGCTCTCCCAGAGTATATGACCACAGTGAGACTGGTACATTCTTTGTATGCTTCTTTGTTTTCCAATTTTATTACTAAAGGTCTGGAATGAATATCCAGATATTGCTATTTAGTATGTATAAATTTGGTTGATAGTAGCATCACCATATAAAAACCTCCATGGAAACGTGCCTAGAACTGCAGTTTGCTAAATTTCATTGGGATGACTGAGTTGATAACACAGCAGAGGTGTGCTCTGCCTAGCCCCCAATACATCTCTTTCTAAAAGTATGGGTCCCTCACCCCACAGACTGGCTTGACGCAAAAAACAGAGCTTTGTGGTCAGGAGAGACATGATTTTTGCCCTCTACTTGCTCTATTCAAGTAGGCACTGGGGCAACTGCAGGGTATTAATAAGTGAGGCTGAAGCCTGTGACAATCTGTCAGCTAAATCTTAACATCAGCTAAAACAATGATATTTTATTTCAGAAGCAAATGCTGGTCCAGATCATTGGCTCTTGTAAAGGGGCAGCAGGGCAGGTCATTTCCATTTTATAGTTGAGGGAGGGGAATCAAAGTCATTTTTTCACTAAGCCAGGCCTCTTGAATTTCTGAGTCCAGTGCACTCTGCGTCAGGCTATTGCTATTCTCTAGAGAAAGATGGCTTTTCTGTGCTTAGTAAGACAGCTTGCAAGGGGTCTGCAGGGTCAGATGATTTTGCACATAAAGGGGTCTTAAAGCTGAAGACAAAAGTTTTGAAGCCCTGGGACCTTCTTCACTGAAACACGGCAGTTTCCTACAGGGAACGTACGTACCTTCTGAAATAGAGCAGAGGGCTCCAGGTACAGGAAACTGACAGAAGGGATAATAGAATCACACTCAGAAGCTTTTCTAGCAGAAAAAGAATAAGGATAGATACTCCACAATATGATCCCCAAAGTTGGTCTATGTCCAAGAGGCAGATCTCTCTTGGGGAGCCCCAACTCTCTCCTCAGTGACAAACTTGTTATCAGGTGTGATTCTGTTATCCCTTCTTTTCCATTAAAACATCTCCCAAATTTCTCACTGTTTATCCTGAAGTAACTGGAAAGGGACTGGAGCAGGGGGAAGAAGGGAAGGAGGAGGTTACAAAGAAGAAAACTAGAACAGCACGAACCACTTCGGCCTGAAGAGTTTGGTTTTTAGATACACCTAATTCAGAGAAGGGCTTCCCAGGTGGCGCTAGTGATAAAGAATCCACCTGCCAAGTCAGGAGACCTGAGAGACAGGAGTTCCATCCTTGGGTTGGGAAGATCCCCTGGAGGAGGGCATGGCAACCCACTCCAGTATTCTTGTCTGGAGAATCCCATGGACAGAGGAGCCTGGTGGCTACAGTCCACGGGGTCAGAGAGTTGGACACGACTGAAGCAACGTAGCACGCATGCACAATACAGAGAAACTTCAAATACAGTTTCATTTTGCTGCTGCTTTGCGTTTCTTAATGCGAAGAGGAGGTGTTACCTAAAAATGAAAAGAAGGGAGATGACAGCAGAAGTGTGAACACCGTTGGGGCCAATGTCTGGGGGCCTGAAGATTTTTTTTAATTCTTTTTGGGATAAACAAGTAACACCATTGAATTATATTCATGGTAAGTGTTTTTGCTTCTATGAGGAAGTCACAACAGGATTCCATAGCCAAAGTCAAGATGTAACTTTCGTATTTATATTTAGAGCTTGCTTTTCTTATCCTGCTCTCCAAAACGTACATTAAATATCTTATGCTACTTCTCAACCTCAGCTCTTTTATTTGGCAGATGTATCAGAAAATTCTACTTGGTTACTGGAGTTATCCCAAAGTGAAAAAATAGCATTTCCAGAAGGCCAGCATTCATTCCCAGGCCTCTTCTGCACTTACATAACTCAATAGTGGCATTGTTTTGGACTGTCCACACACACAGCAACTGATGGAATGCCACCCAAATGTTTTTATGACTCTAGATGTATGTAGGGCAGGCAAAAAAAAAAAAAAAAATTCAGAATTAGCCCTTATTCTGATGACTTAGTATTCTTTCCAAATACTGTGAATTTGATACCAGCTCACAAATATTACTGGAAAACAGATCTCGTTCAGAGAGTGGGAGGTTCCTGCCTGCCTGGCACTGGCGGTCTACTGCGAGAGACCATGGCTGATCATTACTGGAATTTTGGCTGGTTGCTGTCTTAATACTTTGAAAAAGAGTAACCCCCAAATTGGCTCACAGAGGAAGTCAGCATGCTAGCCTCTTGAACCTCCAAGCCCCTGCCCCCAACTCTACCTGAGGGGATCACAAGTCTTTTCTTTTCTTGCGAGATAAACACAGATCTTTCTACTTTCTCTCAGTCTTAACGAGCCCCTATTAATGTCTGAATAGGTTTATAGGACTAAGATGAATATATCTGTCACTTGCTGTGACATCTTTTGGAATCAAGAAATAATCTTCTTTGAGAATGCTATGTTCACGGTTAGAAAGGAAGTATCTAAAAACCTTTTTAGCATTTATTTCAGTAGATTCTCTTCCCTACATTTTTATCAATTTAGCTGAGAAATAACTAAATGTTTTTAAAGCAACCAATCTTAAATTTTCTCTATGGCTTTGACTTCCCTCTGCAGAAATAAAACACTGGGGGCTTTTGGACTGTTCAAAGAATGCAGCAGTTGAAAAAGTCATGATCATCAGACCGACAGACAATACTCCCATAGTCTGCAGGACTACACTCAACGCCAGCTTTCCACTTACATGCAGTACATTTCATTGTAATGAAAACAGACAGTTGACTGGAATGGACATGTAGGAAGAAATGGTCCAAGATCAATATCAGTTCTTCATTTTTCCAGAAGCCTTCTCACGTCAAGATAAAAGGAAGAGAAGCGCCAAAAAAAAAAAAAAAAAAATCCAGCTATCTAATGAAATAACCCACATCCCACCACACCCTCCCCATGAATCTACTCACAGGACTACACATATGATGTTAATATTGATAAGGCTCTTATTAAGTTGATCTCTTGAGACTGTGATTTACCAATTTATGGATAAGGAACTCTTAGTATCTGCGTAATTGATGCTAAATTTTTTTCCTTGCATAGTTATGTATGGGTTCAATTATGCCCGTTTCCTGCCTTTTACTCCAAAGGGATAGCAGTGCTTGGATGTGTCCAAGGAGATAAGGCCCTCTGTATCTCAAGTGCAAACAGCGGAATGGTGGCAAGAAGAACCGAGAGAGTTTCAAATAGCAGCGATGACTGACAAATTAGATATCCGAGTCCATAATTAAGCACAGCATTTTACCGTAACTTAGCAATTAAAACGCTATTCACCCAGAGAACAGGATTCAGTTCAAGTCTGTCTTTAGCAATGCATATCAACCGGGATTCTTCCCAGAATTCTGTTAAAAAAAATTCTCTAAAATGATTCAACGTAATAACATCACTTGGCTGCTGTATTCAGACTAGGGTTTGAACAAGTTGTGTTCGAATCCGAGCAACTCACCCCTCTATCTTTTTGTCTCTTCCTAACTTTGTGAACCAGAGCTATCCCTGGCTTTCTAACTATACAATTCCTACCAGCTATTCAGACTGGACCACTGAAATCCTGTTCTGATGAGCCTCCTGGGACAAGATCAGTTTACAACCATGAGTAACTCTCGTACAGTTAGGAAAGTACCACGGTTCATCACACTGAGATAAATGGATCATCACTTCCCAGTTGCTGGCAAGCCTTCAGAGGTTCACAGACCAGCACACATCGTAGGTGCCTCCTGAGATGAGTCAACTTTATATCTAAGGGTGACTCTACAGAACAGAAGATAAAAATGAACTGCAGACAGCACTAGCTACGTCATTTGTGGGGCCCAGTGCAAACGAAATTCAGGTCTCCTTGTTCAAACATACTAAAACTTTCAAGACAGTAACAGCAGAGCATTAAACCCAGCATGGACCCTTCTAAGTGTGGGGCCCTGTGCACATACCTGAAGCTGCCCCTGATTACATGTGGCTGGGCCCCCTTAGTGTGTAAACATGAATGCATTTATCTAGCAAGTATTTCTTTTTTTTTTCTAAGACTTAAGTATTTTTTTTAATGATATATTTTTAGTAGTGAAAGTCACTCAGTCGTGTCCGACTCTTTGCAACCCCATGGACTATATATACAGTCCACAGAATTCTCCAGACCAGAATACTGGAGTGGGTAGCCTTTCCTCTCTCCAGGGGATCTTCCCAACCCAGGAATCAAACCAGGGTCTCCTGCACTACAAGGTGGATTCTTTACCAACTGAGCTATGAATGCTTTACATGAAATGCATGTTAATAATCTACAACAAAATCAACTTCTATTAGTTTACAAATACTGGTGATTACTCATTTCACTCATTCTCTTTGTCACTTTTTACTAATTCTCACTTTCAAACTTGGCAAGTATTTCTTCAGCACCATCTATATACGGTGGTAGATTTCATTCTTGGGACATGGTGGCTAAGACAGGCGCTCTGATGGTGCTAATATCAGCTTCACCACAAACCAGAAAGGACCCTGCACAAATGATTTCATCTCTCAATCCCCGGGCATTCTTATCTGTAAAAGGAATAAACAGCAACCAACTTACTGGGTGGCTGGGCGGATCAACTGAGAAAACTCAACATGAGGGACTTTGATCAGAGCGTGGCACAGAATATGAGCTCAGTAAAAAAACAGCTGCTTATAGCTCTTAAGCAAAATGCAAGTAGAATGTTATTGTCACGAGGGCAGTTCAAACTGAATGCAGAGGCAGCTCAGGCAGGTTAGAGGTCAGATCCTATGGGAAAAGCAAGCTTTGTGAGGAAATGCACTTGAGATTCATTTTGTAGGAAACAAAGGATTTTTACAGAAGTCAAGAGTTAGGACACAGAACAGGAGGGCGTATGTGGCCACCACAGCAGTACCTTTGGCTGGAACACTTGACCCAGGTAGGATACTGGTGCAGGCTGTGACCAGGAGGACAAATGTGTCTGGTAGGGTGGGCCCACATTTGGTAAACTGAGGGAGCACAAACTTCATCTATTAGGCAACAGGGCAGCCTAGAAGGTTCTGCAGCAAAGCAGTAGTATGGTCAGAGCTGGCCCTGTAGCCCCTGAGATGGCGGGCAATGACCAAATACTGTCCTTTATTTTTTGCCAAGGCCCAAGAGAACTGATGAAATGGGCCTAAAATTAGTGAGATTTCCATATAGAAAGAATCTGTTAGCCCACCACAAATACTAGCCTCTTTAATTTTAATTGGTTCTTCCCTTCACCGATGTTCAAATACTTCATGAAGAGAGTCACAACCAAATTCTTTGGTGAGAAGAAGTTAAGTGGTCTCCTGGAGCATGCTAGGCTTTTAAAAACTGGAAGAAACTAAAAATAAACTCAATCCCATTGCATCACACAAAAAAAGTGATGCAGAAGCCAAAACACAGCATGCGGTGGTGGCCTCTGTGCTGTGGTTGCTGGTGTGCACCCTCCTCAAGGGGTCTCCAAGACCCCCACCCGGTCTGTACAACTGCCCTAAGCTTCTCTGTTCACGCTCACTCGGTCACGTCTGACTCTCTGCGACCCCACTGGCTGTGGTCCACCAGGCTCTTTTGTCCGTGGAATTTTCCGCGTAAGAATGCCGGAATGGCCAATATTTTAACGCAGGTGGATGGCAGACTGCCCCTTTCCACCACACGGAGGGATCGCCATGAGTGGAGGCAGACCTTGGCCAGACTGGCCATTACCCCAGGTTCCCAACAAGATGCTTATGGGAAAATGTCACACTGATGACCGTGGGGGTGGGTCTAGGTAGCTCACCTGTCTTCAGTATCACTAATTTCCAAATTTTTTACATGGGCGGTGCAACTGACAAATTTTAAAGAAAAATGTCAGTGGTTTCAGATATAAGGGAGCAGGATACACTTTTTTCACCCCTGAGAGTTATTTAAATTCCTGATGGTAAATCTGTCTGTATGGGTTATGTGCCCTCATCGGACAAAGGGCCTAGGACTCCTGCTGCCTCCTCACAAGGCAGGACACGGGTCACATCTGGCTTCTGGGAAGGCCTGCCCCTTGGCAGGTGTGGGGGATGGACAAGGGGTGCTTCTGGAAGAAGCCTCAGGGCCACCATGGGCCCTTCAGATCCTTCCCATAAGGTGTGAGCAGGCCAGGCCTCCCTGGGTGGTTCCTAAGGCAGAACTCCCTTAAAAGAGATAAGAGGGCAAGACCCCACGGCTGGACACATTCAGAAGAACAACTCTGTGACACAGAACAATACGCCCACGGCTCACCTCGCTCCTCTTCCCAGAGAACAACCACTTTTTTCAAGCTCATCTCTCAGGCTATTCCAACTCACCAGATGGTTTCTGCAGCATTTCCTTCCACAACTGCACAGTTCGCCACGATTGTTCCCAGCACAGCAGGCCTCCTGAACTCACCCTCTGTCTCACCAAGGTTAACTGGAGCTGAAGACGGCACAACCCGCTCCTTGGAAACACACTGACTCACCACATGCATGGCCTGGACGCAGGCCAACCTGCAGACTGACTCAGGAGCCCGGTGTGGCCGGCTCTACCCTCAACCCTAAGTCCCCAACTGGAACCAGAGCCCCCTTTCAACCCCAGGCAGCTGTGTTTAGAAGAGCACCCACAAAATGACACCAAGCAAGACCGCAATTACCACTTTCTAAGACCCACTATGTATCGGGCCCGTCCGACGAGCTCAGATGGAACAGAGTAACTGTAGAACCTCGGCTTTATAGCACCCTGGGTTTGTTCCCTGAGTCACTCCACGGTTTGTAAAGGAGAGGGAGCCAGGAGGGCTGCCAGGCTCAGGCCACTGCGTCCCTTTCCTGAACGCGTGAATAGAAAACACCTTCATACTCCCATCTAAAAGCGCATGAGTGCTAAGCTGCTTCAGTCATGTCTGGCTCTTTGGGACTCCACGCGCTGTAGCCCGCAAGGCTCCTCTGTTGATGGGATTCTCCAGGCAAGAATACTGGAGTGGGTTGCCATGCCCTCCTCCAAGGGATCTTTCTGACCCAGAAATCGAATCTGCATCTCTCGGGTCTCCAGCATTGGCAGATGGGTTCTTTACCACGAGCGCCACCTGGAAAGCCCTTTCTAGAAGTGTGAACTTGCAAATCATCTAAAGTGACGCCAGTGTGGATGCCAGAGTGCACTCACTCCTTTGAAGAGCTGGGGGCAAAGCAGGGTTAAGAGCTGGGTGAGTTTAAGTTGAGTACCGCTAGCTCTCTGCTTTATACCTTATCTTGGCTGACAAATAAAATGGCCATAATTCAGTTCCAACCTAATTGAAACCAATGATAGGAAATTCCATCAAGAACAACTCACATTTCACTTTGAGTCAACAGTAGACAGCTTTATTCACAATATAACTTTTATACCAGTATTCTAAACTTAGTCAATAAAAAGCAAAAATTCTACTTAAATCTAAGCTTCAGTTCTATGGCTTTATCAGATTGTAGTGTTTCACTTTTACCTGCTTTTTAATTTTATAAAAATAAACTGATTTACCCAAGCGTGCATTAGTGGATGAATGGATAAACAGTGTGGTACACACAATGGAATATCACTCCGTCTGGAAAAGGGGAAAGGTTACGGACTTAACGTGCCCCTCCCCCCACCCGCGTGCACGTGCGCTCAGTCGTGTCTGACTCTTTGCCCGCCAGGCTCCTCGGTCCATGGGATTCTCCAGGCAAGAACACTGGAGTGGGTTGCCATGCCCTCCTCCAGGGAATCTTCTTGACCCAGGAATCAAACCTCTGTCTCCTGCAGCTTCTGCATCGGCAGGTGGATTCTTTACCACTGTGCCCCCCGGGGATCCTCCCACCCTCACTCCTCACCGAATTTATGTGTTGAGATCCTAACCCCAGTGTAATGACATTAGGAGGTGGGGCCTTTGGGAGGTAATTAGGTTAAGATGAGATCATAAGGGTGGAGCCCCCATGATGCAATTAGTGCCCTTATAAGAGGAGCAAGAAACCAGAGCTTCCTCTCTCTGTCATGTGAGGACACAGCAAGAAGGTTTTTACAGGCCAAGAAGAGGGCCCTCACCAAGAACCACACCTTTTGGAACCTTGATTTTGGAATTTCCAGACTCCACAAGTAAATGTCTGTTGTATAAGCCACAGAATCTATGGTATTTTGTTACAGTAACCTGAGCTAATAAGCAAGAAGGAAAACTCAACATATGCTACAACGTGAATGAAGCCTGAACACATTATGCTAAAGTGAAATAAACCAATCCCAAAAGGACAAACAATGGATGATTCCACTAACGTAAATCTTCTATTTATGTGAGGTACCAAGACAGTCAAATTCACAGAAAGTAGAATGGTAGAGGCCTACGGGTGGGGGAAGGGGAGTTTTTGTTTAATGGATACTGAAACAGAAATAGAAGAACTATTTGCATTTGTTTCAACAATATCCTCTAGACATGATCTTCAAGCCCTGCATGGTGCAGACATCTGCAGAGGAGGGTATTAGGGAGGCTGCAAGCATAGCCAGCTGTAACTCTGTTTACGAAGCAACACTCCATCCAGCTGCTGAAAGCTAAATGCAGTGGAAAAACGAGGAGAGGATGGCATCCAGGTAAAATGCAAAAGGAGCATTGGTTCAGTATGATCTGACATTAAATATTTATAGAAAGCTTGGCAATACTTCATCTATAAAAAGGAGAAAGGAAAATTCTTTTATATGCCAACATGCCTGTTGTTTATGCAAAGCCCCTGAAATACTTAAGCTTTTCTGAGCACATTAACACAGATCAGGGTTTTATTACTTAATCCCATACTATGTTTAAACACAGTAATGTGTTAAGTTCAGTGTGCCACAGCCAGCTAACTTAATTTCAGTATTATCCTTACACTCAAGATGAATTTGAGGCCAAAATAGAGATTGCACCATATCACCTGTTTTTGTTAAATATTAATTTTGTCAGTTCTTGATGCTTTTGAATTGTGGTGCTGGAGAAGACTCTTCTACAAAGTCCCTTGGACAGCAAGGAAATCAAAACAGCCAATTCTAAAGGAGATCAACCATGAATATTCATTGGAAGGACTGATGCTGAGGCTCCAATACTTTGGCCACCTGATGCAAGGAGCCAACTCAGTGGAAAAGACCCTGATGCTGGCAAAGATTGAGGGCAGGAGAAGTGGGCAGCAGAGGAGGAGATAGTTGGATGTCATCATCAACTCAATGGACATAAGTCTGAGCAAACTCGGAGTTGGTGATGGACAGTGAAGCCTGGCATGCTATAGTCCATGGGGTCAAAAAGAATTGGACTCAATTTAGCTACTGAACAAAAATAAGAATTCTGTCAATAAGAACTTCTCCCACAAATACCATAAAATTCTATACTTGAAAGGCCACCTAGATAGCATAAAGCTCCTATATTTAAACCAAATCTAATCAGACTTTATTCTACTTAGATGGCAAATGGGTCATCTACTCCTACTGTGTCAGTTTCTCTAATCAATGTATAGGGAGCAAAATTCAGTTAAATAATTCTTGTTAGAAACTCCACATACCAACACCTTTGAGTTTGTCATAAAAATTGTGAAAAAGGATAATCTGTTCCACAAGTATTTTTTTTTTAATTGTTTCTAATGACCTTTAAGTCTGAGAACTTGCATACAATTCAAGAAAACTATGCTTCTACAAGCAGTAAATTAAGTTTCTACAAGCAGCATATTCAGTTTTCATTTAAAATGAATTGTGCTGTGTCCAGTCATGGTGAATGAAGTAGGCAGGTTTGTGTAGCATGTGCAGAGTAGGCTTGAGGTGGCTGTACACTTCATCCTAAATAAGCTGGCTCTCTACAGTTTAATACAACTTGCCTGACCTGGGGGAGAAAAAAAAAATGAAACAAACCAACCATGTAAAGGCAATACAGCTGACCCTTGAACAATATGGGTTTGAACTGCATAGGCTCACTTTTACAGGAAATTTTTTTCAATACATATACTACTATGTTCATGACCTGCGGACCTGCCGAGGATGTGAGGGTTAATTACAGGACTTGAGTAGCTGTAGGTTTTGGTATCCAGGGAGGTTCTGGAACCAATCCTATACTGATACCAAGGGACCATCCTTTAGTCTCAGTATCAGGCTTACGCCACTATTGGTAAGGTAAGATTCAAGGAATGGCAGACTGTGGCATCAGTTTTGACCACTTGTGATACATCCGAAAGGTCCGTATCACTCTACAGGTGGGCCAGGTACAAAGGCAGATGGTACCAAAGGGGCAGGGCTGGGATGAAGGAAGACAGTCAGATGGGGAGGTATGGCCAGCCAGGAGCATCACGTCCATGTTGCAGTAAGGTAATTTGTTCTCAGTAGAACTAGGAAGGGAATGCTTACATTTTTTAGTTTTATTTTACTATGTTTCATGGAGGAAATGATATTCTCAGGTCTATTTTATGACTCTAGGTCTTAATGGAGGACTTGGGAAGTATTCCTGGTGAACATCGGGAGTCCTGAATACTCATTCGGCAAACAGTAGCAATATAAAGTTTCTCAAATAATACCTTCTATGTATGCCTCAAAGTTAAAACTTAAATAAGAAATACTGCTTTACTGAAAGTTAGGAATGATGGGATAGGACATCAAACTTTTACATTTTTACAAGAACAGCCATCTAATTCCATACCCTTTAAAATGAAGAGGCGACAAATAATCTGAAAACTTAGAGCTTAGCGTTTGCAAACCCTCCATCGTTAGATCTGAAATCCTAGTCCAGTGTCTTAAAGGACATGTGACACTAAGAGGACTCAGCAGAGGTTAAATTTTCCAAAAAACCACTGGTAGCCTCACTTCTGCCACTTTCTTCTTGCGCCTTGGAGAGCCACAGGGCTATTATTACAGTCTTACAGGGACAGCATGAGAATTCCCTATCCTTTGGGTAGAGTTATGGGAAAGGTACACACAAACACCCACAGAAAGAACATCTATAAATGGAGTGATGCATTCTATAGCACTTGCCTGCATCCTAAGAAGATAATAAGCTACAAAAAATATTTTCACTTTCAGAGGTCAGAACATTCAGTCATAAGCTTTAGTTTCTGTTGCAGAAATTAAATTCAACATGGCATCAAAATACATTCTGCTATTTTATTGTATGGAATATCACAGAAAGTAACGTGAAACTGATTTCACTCATAAAATCCTGATGATTGTCTTGGAAAGAAAGAAAATAGCATTGAGAGGAACAAAAGGTCCTTCTCTAAACAACGGTTTCCTAGGTTCATCTTTCAAAATGTGGGCCAAATCATGAGTTCCAGCTAACACACACCTCAGAGGGAGCCAAGTTTGGAATGTGCAGAACAAAGAATTCATTCAGCGATCGCTTGGATGCTTTTCCTTCCCGAAAATAATGAAAGCAAGTGGAGTCCAGATGGGAATGTAGCCACTCTGGGAGAGGAATCTTTTATTGAGATAAATAGCAAGGCTCTGTAAATAAATCCCCAGGATTACATGAGGAATTTGAGAAAGACAACTATGGTTTTTTTGGTTGCCTGTTTTGATCAGATTATTTCTACATGGTATTCTAGTATTTCTGAAATAGTTAAGTGACAATGTTTTATGTCTTTTAAGATAAAAGACATCACAGTGTGGTTTTGAAAATCTCCAACTTTCTGCTCTCAGTCTGAACCAATGACTTCTGAAGCATCGCTGGGACGTTTTCCTTGGCGCCCTGTTCTGGCTGGAGTCAGGCTCACATTTTGGCTCCATAGGGACCTTTCTTCTTCCCACAGCAGCTTCTGGAACAGAGACTTCTCCCTGCCAGCTCTGAGGGTTCCTGATCCCCTCTGTAGTGTGGGGACCACAAAAACATGCAGAGATGTGATCCAGTCAAGCACTGTTTCCAATGATGGGGAAACGGCAGTGCGTGCACAGACAGAAGCCAGCTTCTTCTAGCAGAGGACTAAAAGGTCACTGAGCTAAACTGCAGTCAAGGCAATCTGGAGTATCTGAATTTATAGTACAATGACTTAAAATTATACAGTCCATATGTATTTACATTTTAAGAGTACCTATTCTATTTTAATGTTTGCCCTAGGTTTTTAGTTCACGGTGCTGCATTTTATAGTGAATTTGAGACAAAAATGCTAGGGCGTCCTGGTTAAGAAAGAATTAACCAGTTATGATTTGTGAGGGAATCCACTGTGACTTTCCATTTAACAAGCAACCTTGGTCTGTTACTTTCTAGGATACCTCAATCCCCAGCTCCTGTTAATTACTTTACTCAGGGCTGAGTGTTCTAACATCCACTATTTTCTTCTGCATTCAGAACAGTGGAAAATATGTTTGTACTATACTAGAGGCTTTCCCTTCTCACAATTCTTTATAACAAAGTAACACAAACACAGACACTCAACCAAAAACCTTCACTGTTGCTACAATCATATCACTAATCCCCTACAAGTCAAAGACTGTCAAAGATGATGATATGGTCAATGTCACCTCAAAGAGACTGCCAAGTTCTAGTTCATAAGTGTGCAATGATGATTTCCATTGGAACCACAGCAAAATGAAAGAGCAAAGCCTAGATGCCATTACACAGGGCTGAATGCTTTGCTGGAACACATCTTCATTTATCCTGCTGGCTTCGGAATGCTACCATGCTTTGAAGACCACTAGTGCACGCATCTCAGTTTTAATTTTTGATTTCTAGTAAAATATGGGTAGCTCAAACACTGGTACTTCTGGGCCTGGAGATATTTAAATCTGGGGCAGAGATTCAGGGCACACCTAGGAAGACACACTCACCGCCTCTCCAGGGGGCGCCCATCGCTAGAGATGCTGCGGGGGATGTTGGCGGCTCTTTCCGGAGGAGGCATCTTCCCGTCTGCCTTCCCGGCGTTCAGCCTCGAGGTCATGGGACTCTGCACCTGGGACGGGACTTGAGGCGAATGAGGCCCCTTGTTGGCATTCCTCTGCCACTTGTTGTTATTTCGAAAGGGAAACTTGAATTCGTAGGAAACCCCTTCGTTCATTTTGTACTCCATCACTGGCATGCGGTAGGTCTCAGAGCAACTCCTAGGGCGAGGGCACAGAGAGAAGAAACATCAATATCACTTCTGCTTGTTGGCAGAACCACACAGATTCTCACGAACAGTTAAAACGTGGCAAACGCCTCATTTCCGGTTTCAAACCATCTTTCAACCATGAGGCCCTACAATCATTTTCCTTTCAAAAACCAGAATCCTCGGAAGCATTATACCCGTATTTTCCTTTGCTCAGTTCCAAATACTGGACCTGAGGTATGGAATCTTGGACAGACCTATGGTCACCCTGGTAGAGGTGGGGGTGCGGGTGGAGCAGGGCTAGAGTCAGCACTGAGACGTGGGGAGGGACGGTGCCGGGACAGTATCTGGGGGGAGCAGACCTCTAAGATGGGGCCTCGCAGGAAACAGGTGGCTTTCCATCCTTAATCACAAGGAAGCTTTAGATCCTTCCCTTATGATTAAGGATCGAAAAGGGTTTCGAATTTCTTGGAATCCCGACAGTCAAAAATAAGTAGGGAGAAATCTTGAAATCCAAATTGAGAGCCAAATTTAGCTCAGGAGGAGGAAAAAAAAAAGTGCAAGTTATTGAAATTAGCAATTATCAAATCAAAAATTATCAAATTGCTGGGGAACAAAGCATACTCTAAAATCAGGCCTCCCTCCCACCCCCTGAAAGCCAAAAATCCCTCATAGCAGGGCCGTCCCCAGGCAGCAGACTAAGTGAAATGAATGGCAGGCACACAACTGTTTCCCATCATTTACCCTCTTTTTGTGCCATCACCCCAACCCCCAAACCTTAAGAAAGGAAGAACCCATCTTCTTTCCCCAAACAACCAAGGAAGTTTCAATCCATCACTGACTTGACTGATAGGCAAATTACTGGGAAAAAAAATCTATTCTCACCAAAGCATTAACTCAAACTGTGCATTTGAATTTCATCACTAAGTGAAAAAAAAAAAAAAAAGACTTTTTCTTAAAGACATTTTGAAGATTGAGAAGCATGTGGAAAATTCTTGAAAGGAAAGGTTAAGAGTAATAGCAAAACAGTCCTTTAAGAGGAAATTTAGAGGCAGCATAAGCAAAGTCCAGACCAGCACTGCCCAACAGAAATACAATATGAGCCACGGACAGAAGCCATGTATGTAATTTTTAAATGTTCAGCAGACACATTACAAAAGCAAAATGAAACAGGTAAAGTCAATTCAAGAATACATTTTATTTAACTCAATATATCCAAAATGCTATCATTTCAACAAGTGATCAATAAATCAGTATTTAGAAAATTAATGAGACATTTTACATCCTTGTAAATTTGGAGTGTATTTTACACTTAAGAGCACAGCTCCTTTGGGACCAGCCACATTACAATGGCTCTGTAGCCACAGGTGACTCACGGCTCTTGTACTGGACATGCATGTCCAAAGAGCCTCCAGCTGAAGGCCTGGTTTTGATCTGGGGAAGGGGCTCTTGTTGGTGGGAAAATGAGCTTGATGGAACGGTCCCCTCTTCTCATGACCTTGCCTGTGTATTCAGGGTAAGACTCCCAACAACCACAAATGCATTCTCCCTCATCCCCAGGACAGCCGCAGGTTTTGAAAAGCACTGCTTCTGGAGCACATGGATTTGCTGGGGTCCTTGGGTCCACCAGCTTCCCTGGTGGCTCAGAGGGTAAAGCGTCTGCCTGCAATGCAGGAGACCCAGGTTCAATCCCTGGGTCGGGAAGATCTCCTGGAGAAGGAAATGGCAACCCACTCCAGTACTCTTGCCTGGAAAATCCCATGGATGGAGAAGCCTGGTGGGCTACGGCCCACGGGGTCGCAGAGAGTCGGACCTGACTGAGTGACGTCACTTTGCCCTCTTCAGCCTCAGCCCAAGCCTCCAACGGGCATCTCTGCTTAGAGCTTCTTTGCCACTCCCTCCAACTCCCGCCAAAGCCTAGGTCAACCCTAATCCGACCCTGTGCCCAAGACTCTGCTGTGCCCCTTTTATGCTTGGATGACAATGGCTTTTGAACTTTTTGGACCACAATCTGGGTGAAAAGTACATTTTACACCGTGATACAGCACAACCATAAATACACACAACCCTCCTCTGATAGCTTCCATTCTGCTATATTCTGTGTTAATCCGTTTCATTAAAGAAAAAAATACACTGGGTACAACCTCCTAAACGGATTTCATGATCTATTTAAAGCTACGCCCTGCAGTTTGCAGAACACTGTATGGCCACTTGACATTACTTTCAGAAGTTACTGACTTCTTACATAATGAACCCTTTTCTCTGAAATGAGGGATTATCACCTTAGGCTCTGATATAGTATCCAGCTTTGATTCAATATTTCTGACAAAAATATGCCATCGCCATGTGGTTGGCTGTTAACACAGGTGCTACTGTAGTATATATGCATCTTTCATTTTTGATCGTACATTATTTAGGGTTCTGGATCAGGAAATATAATGCAAGAATGTTGCAGCTTGCCAAAAAAATATTAACACAAATTTATGATAATACATGGAAAAGTTTCTCTCCACCTCAAAGTCATGGCGAGCTTTGCTTCTTCTCTGCGACGGTCTATTTAACTTATAAACTCAATGGACCATACCATCTACGCCCCTTTCTGTTGGCTGCTAGGAACCAACACAAGTACAGAATATGTACTGAACTTTACCATGTATCCTGGGGTATTAACTTTTCAAAAATTTTCCCCTAGGCCATGTTTTCAATTTACCTTCCCCGTTTCCCTACCCCCCTTCCACACATACACAGAGATCCCCTCACTGAATTTTAATTCTATAGCTTCATAGGCTGATTGCAGCCCATACTGCATCAGGACCGAAAAGTAAGTAAATAAATAAAATAGAAACAATAACAACATAATACCAAATAGACAATATCAGCTTTGGGGCCGTAGTTTCTTTGTAAAATGAAAGACTTGCAATTCATAATTACTCTATTTTCTTCTAGTACTCTTTAAGTACTTTTAAGTACTCTTTCAAGTACTCTTTAAGCTGCATCACATTTAAAACTAAAACTGGTCAAAAGATCCCATTAAGCCGGAGATTTTGTCTTCTCTATAGTCTGTATTTCATCCCCACCACTCTTAGCATATTACTAGAAACCTTCTGCATATTCCATAATTATAGAATTAAGTATGATAAGGCCAAAGCAGGGAGAGAAGATGCATTTACAGAGACTGAAAAGCACAGATTACACAGTGCTAAACCCTTGCCATCCTGCCACTTCTGACTGACCTCCATGGCGGCAGGCCACCACTAGCTTCTGCTCCCTTACTCATCTCTGTAAGATATAAGAATGATATATGGAATCCAGAAGTGGGCAGTACACTGAAGGACAAAGATAAAAAGCTGGCTTTTCATGACATGTATGAAAATTCACAAAGGGATTTGTGTTGTATTACTCCAAGTAAAATCTGGCATTGAACAACAAAAACTCTTGATGCTTACAGCTCATGACTGGCTAGAACTAATCTGGCTCCGCTATAATAACTGAACAGAACATCACAATACTGGACTCTTGAATCAGAAAAGTTTGGTGCTTGGGGACAGCTATGTCTCTAATAAACCATGTGATTTTGGCTTGGGGAAAAAAAAACAATTTCTTTGAACCAAAGTTCCTCATCTAAAAAAACTAGAGACTTGAACCAGATGGTTTCTAACAGCCCTTCTCACTCTAAAGCAGGATGCTGCTGCACTTTGCAATACTTGTTTTTTAAAAGGAGGAAAAAACCTTTGCAATCGATTCTTACTTAAAAAATAATTTGGTCCCTTTAGGTAACTTGATTTTAGCTTTTCCACTTGAATGGCCCTTGATTGCTTTCCTCAGGGAACTATATACTCAATTATTTTGTAGTAACCTATAAGGGAAAAAAATCTGAAAAAGAATATGAATCATGGTGGTGTACATCTGAAAATAACACTCAATGTAAATCAACCATGCTGCTGCTGCTGCTAAGTCGCTTCAGTCGTGTCCGACTCTGTGCGACCCCATAGACGGCAGCCCACCAGGCTCCCCCATCCCTGGGATTCTCCAGGCAAGAACACTGGAGTGGGTTGCCATTTCCTTCTCCAATGCATGAAAGTGAAAAGTGATAGGGAAGTCGCTCAGTCATGTCCAACTCTGTGCGACCCCATGGACTGCAGCCTACCAGGCTCCTCTGTCCATGGGATTTTCCAGGCAAGAGTACTATATTTCAATTAAGAAAATAAATCCAAAGGCTGGTGGCCCTCAGCAGAATGAAGGCCCACCACTCCCATGCAATACCATTCAAAGCATCACAACTGAATCCCCTATCTAGGTATTTCTCATCTTGCCACAAGAATGACTGCTCAAGTCAGTGGTCATGGACACCAAGACATACAGCTGGTTATACACTCCCACTGGTGATGGACAGGGTGGGGGCCGCTCCAGCAGTGCGACATCTCACCCGCTGGGGGGAGCCTTCCGGTGAAGTCCCAGCTAAATCCCAAACCTGTTTCTGCCGGAACTGCTTCCATCATGCCCTCACCCTAGTTGCCCACGCTCACTCTGCAGTTACTAAACCTCTGCAACCCTCATTCTGCTCACGGTTTCAAAGGAAATGAGGCTGCCATGACGACTTAAAAAAAAAAATCCCGTACATAGTAGGGCCTCAGGAACTTTGCTTTACTTCCCCTGTCCCATCTGCTCTTTAATACACTTTCCTATGGGAGAAATCATGGAGGGTCTGCTTATTTCCTGAGGACAGGAAGAAGAGTTGGACTTTATAGGCGTTGCTGAAGCCCCATTTTATTGTCGTTAAACTGGCCTTTTCATTAAAAAACAAAAAACGTTGCCTTTCTAAAACTAGTGATGCCTCCATATGAGCATACATGGATGTTGGTGATTACATACAATCCCCACGCTGGAGCTGGGCCCTGTGACCCTCGGGTCCAGGGGACCCTGAGAAACGTGCAGCTGGGAAGGGAGGGCAGTGTGTTTCCAGGAGGCCTGCTCTTTCTGGCCTTGGAGTGGCAGCACAAGCTGACAGAGGGGAGAGTGACTAGTCAAAGAGCAGAGTAATTAGCTGCGAGCAAAACAGTCGTGGGAGTGTGAAGTGCGGAGGAGAAGGAAAAAAGTGA